>NW_006531961.1:46241-259371 GCF_000263375.1 Wallemia mellicola CBS 633.66
CATGCCATCCAAATCCTCATGCTTTAAGAAGTATTGATGGACGCAGTTTAACTTTGTATCGTCTTAACAATATATTTAGATTTCATCATCATCATCATCATCATCATCATTTTTTGTTGTGTCACGTTTTTTTTAATATTAGATGAATAGGATCTATGTTAGATACTTTTAATGCGCAATATGTTCTCTCTTATATATATTTTCAATGTCTCACTTATCATGTCTGTGATTGGTAATCAGTACCCCTGTTCTTGCTCTGTAATTGATAAGTTTCGCCCCAATCCCCGATTGCTTCGTAATCCTCGTCCATAAGTGATGACTCGGCTCGGTAAGTTACTCCCGGTTTGCTGTTGGCCAACACTGTATGTTCAGCGCCTGTATTTGGGTTCCAACACGGTTTGTAAATATCAAACACGCTCTATTATCGGTTGAAAAATAACTATTATGTTGTAATCGTTCAGATGATGGATTGTGTACAAGGTGTTCCTCTTTTATGTCTTCATTACCTGTATGCTGTTTGTTGTCCTCTTGATCTTACTGCGTCGCAGTGTTGTTCCTCTTGTGCTTGATGTAACTCCTTGTTCCTTCTGTCCCTAGTCACTAAATGATACTGTATGCTCAGCATTGTATCATTATTGTAACAACGAACCAACATAACATTTGCCATCAGTCATCTGTTAGGTACAGACGTACTTTACCGATTAGAAGGACTGCGGCCCAACTGCAACGAGCCACCGATGGAAACTATTGGGGTAATATTTGTTGAAAAAGAAAATCATCGCAATTAATAATTATTATATTCATATTCTATAGCAAAAGATGGAAGTAATGAACGCAATTTAATATTTTTAATCTCATATTTACCTTAACCTGAATTGGTGTCTTTCACCGTTGAGGTTAACATAAAGAACGGATAATTTTTATAGGTCCTGTGTAGCCTGTTTCGGCATAACATAAACGCTATTCTTTAATGCCTGTGCTATTTGTATCATTTTTGTAACATCACTTATTTACCTATAGAATATACGAAATAGATAAATAGCTATGTATAGTTGCAATGTGCGTATAAAAACAGAGATGTTGTGCGGATTTAGTCTGTAATTTAGATAAAGTCACGTTTTATGATACAAATTGAGCTTCGTGAAAAAGCAAAATTCAAAGAAAATAAGAGGAAATGTTAATAAATATTCCATGTATGTGTATTAGGGTAATTATTTTATAATACCTTGTATACACAATATACATACCTACTCTGTTCATCAACTTAGCTCAACTGGTTTATTCGTATACTAACGATCTTGACCTTCATTATCACTTATCGCTCTTTTATTGAATTTTGTTATTCGTCTTGTTATATACTGCTAGTTTTTTTGTCGTACCTTTCTTTGTTTCTACATTGTATAGTCAATTATAATCACTGTTTTGGTCTTGAAATTCTCAGACTTTTATTCTTATAAAACTGCGGTACCCAGCATGATGTGAAATTAAAAAATCTATAAGCATTATTTGAATACATTCTTAAGATATCTCTACAAGCAGTTATATGGAGACTCGCGATTACTTTTGAAATTCTGATTTTTTGGTTTTCTCTCGCATTCATTCGTAAGTTGAGACTGACTCATTGCATTTATAGTTAATACCAAAGTCTATCAACAAGAATGATATCACCCAAACGCTTTCGTTACCTAACTTCAAGCCGATTTTCATTTCTATCCACTGTTCAGTAAGTTCACTGCTGAGATAAAGATAATCTATTGTATAGAATTGTAGTTCTTCGTTCATGTCTTTCTATTGCAAAAGCTTCATCAAGGATTTCAAACATTGTGTTATAGAATTCAGGGTCATGATCAGGGAAGTTGGGCTGTCTACTGCTATCCCTCCTGGACTCTCCGGAACTTCCAAAATGTGATGACATCTTTAATGGCTTGATATGTTCTCCACTGCTTGAAGCCCCTGAAAGGCTCATCATAATGAACTTCGCAACATGCTTCATAGTTAATAATGATGAATATTAAGTATATCAATGGGGTAATGTAAGTGATGATGTACTTTGGAACTGCTTCGAAATTGATATACGGACAAGAAAGCGCATATACTCCTAAAATTTGATTGAAGATTAACACTATCCAGACCGGGCGAAACATTTTAAACTTATCTACTTGTCAGTATGTACTTGGTTCCAGATTCTATATAATTATCTATATGTTTTATCGTTGATGGTCGATGATTAATGTGTTTTTAAAGTATAAGTTTTTTTAGTTATCACTGTCCGCCTATTCCTTCCTGTGCTCTTATTATTATTTATACATTCATATGTAGCAACTAATTTACAATTAAACTTATGTTCGGCACTAGTATCTGAATTTTGACGATGTTCTCCAAAAGAAGAGGTCCCCAGTGAATTCAGCAATTGTCTTTTCGAATGATGAGATTCAGGCATATACACCACATCTCTATTTTCGTGGATCTTACGTCATTGAGCCAATGGTATCGTTTAAAACACCTTAAGTGAAAATTTTGATCTTTGCTGGATGAATACGCTAGAAATTCTTACAGACTAGGCACTGACAGCCTGTTTACAATATACGAAGCCGAGCTAGTAGGAGTCTATCTAGCATTAATGCAAGTAGAACGTGAGTTCATACCCCCACACATTCCGACCCCACATACTGTCTTCATCCATAGCGATAGTCTAGCGGTCTTGTCGGCGATCGTTCAGTTACAAACGACAAAGACAGGACAATACTTGATAAAACAAGTACTTGACAAAATCGAAAGGATCAAAAGAATGAAAGGAAGAGAAGGAACCATAGTCCAATTGAACTGGATCCCAGGACATACGGGCATCTATGGTAACGAACTAGCTGATAGAACAGCCAACGAGGGAAGGACAAAATGTAATCATTACACCAACATTGACTTCACACTTAGTACTTCATACTCAGCAATGCGACGCAGAATGCGCGAACGCTATACAGCTCCACTGAAAATCGAAGCTTCGAAACTGTCAGTCATCAAGTCCAATACCTCAAAAACATCAGCCGGAAAGCTGACAGCTGCGAAAACTGCTAAGATCCTCAATGAACTACCCAGAGCGACACGGTGCCTAGCAACCCAGCTACGTACAGGTCACTTCCCTACGACTAAGTCATACCGATACCGATTCAAACTAATCGACTCACCTAAATGCAGGACGTGCGGCGTAGATGATAGCATCTCGCATAGAATATTTATATGTAGAAGACACATAATGGCAAGAATCACCTTGCGAAGAAAGATAACCAAGATCAACATTCGGTTCGAACTAGGTCCAATGCTCAGGAACGCGCAAGCTCTTCAAGCCCTTTACGAGTTTTTCAAACCGCAAATGACTACGTACCCAAATCGCTTCGGTGGTTCGGCTTAACCGACATCATTCACGGTAACGCAATTCATCGACATTTTACAACACTAGCCAATTTAAATGCTTCCAGCAAAATCGACAACATCTTTGAATCCTCATACGATGACAAGTATTGACGGACTCAGTTAAACTTCTTGTATCATTTAAACAAGCGGTTTATCACGTCTCGTTCACATTGTTTGATTTCGCGCGAAGTAACGAGCGATATCTTTCGAGAACCGAGAAGGTCCTGAGTTCGAACCTCAGCATCTCTAGAAAGAGTCCATGTTGTTAATGGACATTGTATTTTTGCTTTCATCCAATATAACATAAAAGAAAACCTTATTGTTTGCTGATTTGTTCATATCAGACTCTTGAAAATACAAGAATGTTATGGTTTACTGTGTGGCCACAAACTCTTTGATCTTTAATAACACAGTGAATGCAATGTGAAACATTTCATGACATTTCCTTATGTATCTCCTGATGACAGTGTCGTAGGATGTCTATTATAATTCGAAGACTGTGGTTAGTGTCGCAATTGTGAATTTGAGCTGTCACGCTGAGAAGTGTCAAATGTGAGATAATATATTCGCTGGCTCAGGTCTAAAACAAGCAATTTATTTCTTTTATGTAGAGATCCTTATTCGATGTGTTCATCTTAATTTTTTCTAGACTTGGTTGTAACTCTCATGTAATAAAGTATTTCATAGAGATGTGACAATGGTTGATTTATGAGGTTTATCATCACCTGATCCCAGACATTCACATTCTTTACTTCCTACTCGGACGACAAGTTAATGACCGTAAAGTATTGTACGCACGGGCAACAAAAGCTTCCAGTTTATTATTTCACACATTATCAGCGTTATTTTAAGTATAAGTCACATGTCAGCAAAAACTATTTATATCTACTGTTTTGATAATTTCTAATGCAAAATGTACAAATCAATTATGCAACGAATAGCTGGAAAGTATGTGTGAACTGTTAAGGATGTTGTCATCAACGTCAGAGCTGGCGTTGTCCACCCGCTCGTAGAAGATCATGAAGGGATTCTCATGTAATACGTGCTTTAAGGTAACTTTTTCGACGCTAGAATCACTTGTGCGTAACCAGTCATCGTCATCATCTGAGCTTATTTTGCGGTAGGTCACGTAGTGACCAGAATAGTGGGAGCCATAGTGTACCACAATGGATTTAAGAGTATAGAGAATGCGATTAGGGAGTGTTCCATTTTTGGTGAGGTTATCCAACATATCCTTGCTGGCTGATGATATAGGCTTACGCGGCGATGTCTCTAATGTACCTGTAGTCGTTACGGAAGTTATATCAAGGAGCTCTCCAAAAACAATCTTGCAAGGGTTTTTGACAGCCATTCCATTACCCAAGTATGCTGAGCGGTTGATATGCAGACCTAGTATTTGTGGTGGCCTTGCAATCAGAAGCTGTTTCGTCGAACCACCACCTGATCTATCAATTCTTATGTCTTTCAATCGCGCATCTTCTTGAAGGTCACCATCCTCGCTTAATAATGATGATAGCCGTCTTTCGTACTTTGCAGCTTCCTTTATCTTTCTGCGACGAGAGCCTGAAACGGAATTAGGATCTGCGGGCATGAGTCGCTCAACCTCCTTTCGCAGTCTGACAAGAGTGGCCTCAAGGGAGCATTTTCTGCAAGACGCGTCTTCTATTGTCTCCATAGCTGTATACTCCGTTAGCAATTGCTCGACATTACATGATGTCTGCATTGGAAGATTAAGTGAGAGTGCATCAAAAGGAATATTCCGTATTGCTTCGACGTAACCACAACCCAAATCAGCGAGTCTACTGGCCGTGAGACCAGCCAGAGGAAATGAATTTTTGTGTAAAGTGGTGTTCATAGGGGTTGAAATAGATCCCAAACCTCCAACTGAACTTTTAGCAGATTTTATAAGGCTCTCCTCGTGTGCTAGCATTGAGGAAATACACTGGAACATCTCTTGAGCGTCCTGCTGTCCAGATTGTATAAGTGAAAGTGCACGTTTTGAAGGTGACATATGAGTGGTATTAGATGTGTTGCTCAGCGAGAATGCATTTATGACTGCTGTGTTGGTATGAACGGCTCTGTTAGCTGAAGGGTTGTTGAGAGCTATGAATGTGTTAGTCACATTGATAGTTTAGCGATACCACGCACCTTGTATGGTATCCCATAGAGCTTCCGATAATGGCAGGTAGATATCAAGCTTATCGCTTTCAATAAGCAACTCCTCTAAGAAAGATTCAAGACTGTCAAGTGAAGCGAGGGACTAGAGGGTGCTTTAGGAGTAAAACGACGATACAAACTCTTACAAACCTGTATTGTAGAGTTGAGGAAGCAATGTACGCCGCTGGAGTTGCGTAAACCAGGATAGTTGCTATGTGGGGTAACTGAAAGCTGCTATGAGAAGACTTTCGAGTAAAGAGGAATACACTTACACTTGTCTGATACTCTAGATCTTCTATTACTCTTATCAATGGGTTGTACATCATTATATGCACTTCCAAATAACCAACCAAATAACATTCTAACGTAAAGGCCAAGATTGCGTGGACCAAGGACGACAGCGATGAGTGATAGTAAACTAACAAATAAAGCTGGTAAATGCACTAATTCAACTCCGAAATTTATCGAAGAAGTCGATTGCATAGACTTGGATGACTAAGGAGAAGACTTGGTTGATTACCACCAGGAGTGAAAAATGGATTTTGAATTGGCGCTATTAGAAGGCGAAGGTGGCACTGGATTGGTTGAATTAGTAAATCAAGGTAAATTCAAGGACGTATTGCTTAGTGATCCTGCTCAAAAGTTACTTGGTGATATTGATTTGGATTACTTGAAAGTTAGAATAAATATAAGTGAAAAGGACGCATTATCTGTAGCAGTTGCATTGTTACATTCTTTCATTCAGATCAATTGGACAGGTCCTGATTTAGATTTCAATCTAACAGATTTGAACGGTTTATGGAGTGATTATGACTATCATAATTCAATAGCTATTCAGAAATTGAGTACTGGTGGTGAGCCTGCTTATCATTTAACCCGATTCGCTCCTTTGTTACTTATCGCACAAGCAATCTTCAATGAATTGGTTAAAAGTGACGAGGGAGAGTTACCTTTAGGCTCAGCAAAGTGGTGGAATCTCAGAGCAGCAGTAGCTCAGCAACATTTATTAGACGAATGTGTTCCACTTCCAGAATCGATGTTAGATGGTGTCAAAAAGGCACTCATAGATAAGCTGCCACCTACATTAAAAGCAAGACTTACATTAGAAGTTGGAATTGCATACCACATGTTCGAAAGAGACAGGGAAGCGTCAGAAACATTCTTGGAAGCTGCCAATACTAATGAACTAAAGTTCCACTTAACTGGTGCACTCGGAAAACGTACCAAGTTCCAACAGAGCGATATTACTCAACTAGTTCTTCTAGCAGAATCAAGAGATAGTCAAGAAAGCAAAGAAAATGCCGACTCTCAAGTCAAAGATTTGGAATTAAACGATGACACACTTCTCGAACAGACTCAGTTCAGTTCTACAGTCGACTCATCGGCACCTCTATCACATATAGATCCCTCAAATCAGCCAAAATTATCAGCAATTGACCAATGCATCTTACTAGGTATGTGTTTGAATATCAAAAATACAGCCCCAGAGAATGGTCTCACCAACTCTCAAATGGGTGCTTTCGTTCAGAGGGTACTCTCAAATCACCAAAATTGGTCAATTTACACAATGAGTTTACTCTTGAGAAGTAGGTTGGAAGCACACCGTACACGTACTGTTCAACGTGCAACTTTACAGTTACAAGCTTTGATCGATCAAATGCCAACATCAGATTCAAGCAATGTTGAACGTTTGAAGTATTTCTTCGCCATGCCTATGCCTGCCAAGTGGGAACTTGAGAGGGAGCTCGCACAGAGATTTGTCAATATCGGTGTTGTTAGATCTGCACTTGAAATATATCAAAAGTTGGAGATGTGGGAAGATACAATAATTTGTTATGTCAGCACAGATAGACAAAATGATGCGCTCGATACAGTCAAAGGTCTCCTTGAGGGTAGCATAGTTGAATCACAAACCATCACATCTCGTGCTAAAGCCACCGTTGACACTAAAACACGCACAAGAATGGATGTCATGAGAGTAGCAAAGTTATGGTGTCTTTATGGTGACCTTGATGTACCAAATTGTGAACAACACTATAAAAAAGCATTAGAGGTATCAAATAATTCAAGCAGTCGTGCTTATAGATCACTTGGTGGATTATACTTCGCTAAGGGCGACAGCAAGAGCACAATTGAAGTTCTTCGCAAGGCTGTTGCGATTAATCCTCTCTATCATCACACTTGGTTCATCCTCGGATGTGCATGTATCAGATTAGAAGATTGGGATGGTGCGATTGAAGCCTTCAGTAGATGTGTGGCTATTGAAGACGATGACGCGGAATCTTGGAATAATCTGGCTAGTGTTTACCTCCGTCTTGGTGATAAAGCTGTAGTGAGTTATACATCTCCCTTCTAAACCATTTCATAACCAATTATATAGACACACGAAAGCAAAATGCATGCCTTTAGAGCATTAAAACAAGGATCAAGATATGGATTCGACAATTGGCGTATATGGCAAAATCTCATGATTGTTTCGATCGACGTTGGTGAATTAGCAGATGCCACTAGAGCGGTTGGAAGATTGGCTGACATTAGAGGAGAACTTATTTGCGGAGAAAATGACGACTCAAGTGAACTTGATGTTGTGGACAAGGTAGTTGACGCCGTTACGCTAGCACCACGTAACGAAAGAGATGCAATTGAGGGAGATACCTCAGCCGAAGGGGCTCAAGTCGTGCATAATTCCAATGAAGGTCACGGTTTATTAAGAGCAGTTGATAGATTATTCGATTATTCATTGTTGAAAAAAGTCTCATCACCTCGCATTTTCAAATCATACGCTAGATTAAACTTCTGGAAGGGTCAATACAGGAACGCAATTGATATGCACCTCAAAGCCTATAGAGCTAGTGTTGGATCTGATGATACAGTTGAGAATGACAAAAAGGCATTCCAGAAGGCATCTGAAACCATAATTGATTTGGTTGACGTTTTGCAAAACTTTGGTGAGAAACCTGCAGATGTAAACGATCCAAACAATCAAGAAGATGCATCACCAGATTGGAAGTATCAAGCTAGAAGTTTATTGAGAACATTCCTTGGTCGTACAAGATCAACGTTTGAAGATGAAAAAGAATATGCCCAACTGAAGGAGCTCTTAGAGGAGATCAGAAGCACTTAGTGATATTGTAAATAATTATAGATATTTATTGGGAATTATAAACTGTTTATATGAAACCCTAAAGACCTTAAACATTCTTTGAGTCTACAAAAAAATTTCAATAACCATGGAAATTAAACATACAAATGACAAAAGCATAGAAGATACTTTGTTGTTCTATATAATTATGTAAATACTACTCGACATTCCTTGTAATTCTAAGAAATGTTGGGGAAAGAAATTAATGTTGAAACCAATGAATAATGTTGTTAATTGGATACACGTTCGATGTATCCAACATGCCAATCTGAGAAGAAACGCTTTGGAGAATCACCAAGGAAAGAACCAATACCGTTTAATAACAAATCTTCAAATTCATCAAGTATCCACCCGGGGTATTTCAACTTGCCTATTTGATTCATCTTGCTGTCACGGAGTGGTTCTTCTCTATTTGTCTTCCAGAATACTTTACAAGCCTCTATAGTTGAATTTAGACGTACTTGTGACGTTCTAACTTTCACCAATGGATTGAATAGCCACACTAGTAGTCTCAGTTCACCAGTTTGCTCATCTTGAAGAAAGTATCTGTAACTACCATAATTCCTCGATTGCTCGATAAGTTCAGCAGAGATGTGGTGACCAATGTTGTAGCTGTAGTACCTGTTTACGATTAATGTTAAAGATACAACCCATATCACCAATCTGGGACACCTACGGTTGTGATTTATGCGCTGAGACAGGGCACACCGACACCTTATTGAAGCGGAAGAGACCCTCACTTTGGGCGCCGCCGATGGCACTACCACAGATACATTTCAGAGTGTGTTGAATTTGCTCATCCTGGTGAGTATGTTAGTAAAGAAAATTATCTAGATATGCCACATAGAGCTAAATTTCTCCCTTTATGTAGCCGTGATGTGACAGTAATCTTGAGACATCACGGGTATTCAACAAGGGACTTTTAATGTTGGGTGGTTGTATCGACACAGGCGGGGTAATAAATGAAATGCCCCACATGGCCTTCTTGACCACCCGATTTTGTTTTGTTGTTGCTCTATTGAAGGCCTTATTTTACTCACATTATACTCCACTCTGACATTCTTCTCAACGATATTCTTCTTGTTGAAGACCCAGTAATTACTACCAATGAGTACCTCATTTGGGTTAGCAGAACTGCTGATTGAATTACGATAATAGTCGGCGTTCAGTTCTTGTGTAGGGTGACACATCCAGTTGTCAACATGTTCAGACCAACCTTCTGAAGGAAGATCTCTATAGCTAGCAACATGATCGCCGCTCGCAACATCTCTGCTACACTTTGCACATCTAAAGCTAGATGGTTTTGATGAGCTGAATTCCATAGAACTGAAAGGATATGATGGAGGTTCAACGACCGGTGTAGTGAGCGACTTCCTCGATTGATGAGATACTTGTAAATTGAATTCAAAGAGGTCCCTCTCAACCAATTTGACTCTTTTACGTTGAGGATAAACGACTTTTGTGGGAAGCTTTAATCTAACATTAAAATTAGAGAGGTTTTTCAAGATAACGCTATCCCTTGCTTGCTGATCGACTTCGATATCGAGCTCTTTTGAATAGCCATGCAGTTGTGTTTTAAATTGCACAAGAACGTTTCCAACGTTAACATTGTGTTCTGCGATATAAGCCTGTTGGGAAACCATATTTTGGGTTTGAGAATCAACTGAATCTGTGGTGCCCGTCAATGGAGAAATGCAATATTAGAATCAACACACCTTTTGAAGGTGACTTCTGTACACTTTTAGTGGAACTGGATGGACGTGGATTGGTCTCAGTGAAGTCACTTTCTTGTTCAGTGAGCCTTCCCACCCTGTTCCTTTGAATGATATCGACGAGATCAGCAACACGCATTTTGGTACGAGCATCTTCCAATCTGTTGCCCATATCCACGCGCTGACTATCTAGCCTTCTTCTGTTACCCTTCTCAATACTACTTATAACTTGATTGTCGCTACGACGAGTATTAATGCTCTTTGGGAAGAACTTCCCAACGCCATTACTGGCTTTATGAGAGGTACTGGCTTTGGAACTCTTAACGGAAGACTCAACCTCACCGGCTAGTTTAGCTAAGTCCATTTCAATGACTTGTTTTTGTGATAGTTCGACCCTTTGACTAGCCAATTGAGGAGTAATTCTCATCAACCTGTCGATAGAATCGGTTACTCTTTCTAAATCTCTCTTCATTTTCTCATCTTGAACACTCGATACTATACTAGCTGTAGTGGAAGAGGCCGATTTTTGTGATAATTGGCGGTGCATTGATTGCGAAGGCGAAAGGTCGGAGTAACTTGGCGGTCTCTCACTAACATTGTCTCTCTCATTGCAAAGGATGTTGATAAGATTGATAAAGGTTTCAATTTTGAGCCAAATCTCACCGCTTTTTTCATCTTGTGTGTTTAATTCAACTTGCAACTTTGACATTCGAGATTGTAAGGAGTCATACACATCTGAACTACTTGTAGGTGACAGAGGCGGTGAAGATAGTCGTTCTTTGGTTTGTTGAGTATTTCCATCTCCAATCGTCAATAAACTTAAAGCTTCTGCAAATTGATTGAGTGTAATTATTAATTTGGCATCAATTGGTGAGAAAAGATAGGACATTCTTTCTATTCTCTCATTGAGTTCACCAGAAGTTGCGCTATGGAGATGCGTCTGTAAAGCGTAATTCACATTTGCGTTTAAATGCTCTATATTCTTAGTAGGATTATACTTCTCGCTAACGTGCTTCCAATCTGAGCTGATAATCGGTTTAATTGAGCTCAAAGTTGAGAACAACAAGGTATTTAATGCTAACATACTATTCTGTTGTACGCTAATTAAACTCTTTACTAACTTCTCATCGATATTTGGTTGTGCTTGTCGGAGGTGAGCCAATTCGGCCAATTCTTCTTCTCTATTCAGCGGAACAGGAGATGTAGCTGTATATGTATCATCAGCTCTGGTTATCTCCTCATCGGTGCTCTTTTCCTGCATTCCCTCTTCTTGAAGGGACATCCTGGTGGTTTAGGTTTGAAAGAGTAAAATACGATAGTGAGCACAGTAATTAATAAAATATATTATATACTACTCCTTCGGAGAAAGTGCACACACAACTTCACATTAACTCTACAGAAAACTAACTTAGAGATATGAAATGTATATAAGGAAATCGTGTTTGATATTAAAAGTAAATTAAATAGTATTATTGATTATAAATAGAGTTTGAGGAACTAAACTAAACTGTACTTGCGTGCCTGCGTAAATTCCAGCGAGAAAAACATCCAGATGGGTAATAAACAAATTGATCCTATTGGTTTCTAAATGAACTTGTGGTCTTCACCTGGTGGCCACCCTTTAGTTTCAATTTTATTGAGTTTACCCTTCTCATTGGTGTGTATCCAAGCTCTGTCATTTGTAGCAATAATGTTGTCCTTCTTACACTTGGCTATAATCTCATCAGAAATACCGTACTCATCCTTGGCTGCCCAGATGATTTGTTGTGGTTCAGACATAGATGGGTGAGTAAATGAAACTTCTTCTTTGAATGGTGGTGGTGGAGTGTTATCATCAATTGGATGAGACTCATCGATGTTACCAAGTTTCTTTTCATCTGATGATACTTTACCCATACTCTTACCCAATTCAGCAAGTGGAACACTGCCATCACTTGATTCTCTGATACCCTCATTTGTGCTGTCGACTGTTGAGTTGTGTTCGAGAGCATTGTCAGAAGTGAGTGGCTGAGTTTCACCTTGTTGATCCCACGTCTTAGATGCAAGAGTCAATGGCAAGGCTTCACAGAGTGGTTCATACGAGTTGTTGATCATGATGTGGAAACCAACAGTGATGACAATCAAAATTACCATAACAACACCCTCTCCGATAGCGACTTGCTCATCATCACTCTTTGCCAAGAAGAAGAGAGCAGCAAGACAGATTTGCGAAATGTACATTCCTGTAAAGATGTGTTGAATGGCCTTTGGGAAGAATAAACCACCAGTGTCTGATGTTGGACTAATGTCATAAACGTAAAGGAAGTTGTACTTGTAAGTGAAATAAAACAGCATAAAAGCAACAGCACCGAAACCGTTCATGACTGGTGCGATGATTGAATAAGCGACTGTGATAACGACAAGGAGTGAAAGTGGTGGGAAAAGTGTACCCCATGCCACGCCCGGCATAGTATTGAAAATAGCCCAACGAGCACGTGGCGTTGATCCTAATAACCATGCTTTAATGTAGTAAACAACAAGACCACCAATTTGAAGTAAGCCACCAGAGGATCCTGATAAACCTTGCAATGTAATATAGGTGATAAAGTAAATAGACGCTCCTGGTAATTGGTTCGCAAGAATTTGTGGATAATAAGTAACATCAGCGCTTGCTAATTGACCAAGTGCACTTATAATACCAGAGGATAGAGTGGTGATCAAGAAACCGTTGAATACCAAGAAAAAGAAGTAGCGGTGCATGAGAGATAACTCAACTGCTGTATTACGTGGAGTACCTTCGAATTTGGAAAGTAAGCGGAAAATGATTGGAACCAAAGCGAAGAGAATAGCAACAAGAACTGGTGGGAAAGCACCTTGAATAATACCCTTTACAGGGTCAGGGAGATCACCAAGCCATCCTAACCAACTGTACTGGCTTGAAAGAGAGTCAACGTTTGAAACCATACCAGCGAAAGCAACCGGAATAGCAAAGAAGATGGTAATGGCAATAGTAGCAGACCAACTAGCAACAATTTTGAGTTTTCTTTCGTAGGGATTAACATTAAGGTTGGTCCAGATGACATCTTCAGGGCCAACCTCAGAGTATTTTTCAACCATTCTGTAAGGAGCATGATGGATAAGTGACTTAGCACAAAGATGTGCAGCTAATTGTTGATTGAAAAGAATGAAACATGCGCCTTGTGGCTTGTAATCATCTGGGTTTGACAGTACCTCTTTACGCTTATCATCTATTTCTTCGTTAAGTCTGGCAATTTCATCTCTGCACCAGTTAATAGAATCAACCTTTTCGCCGAATAATCCCAAGAAACCGAGTTTGTGAGTTGGGCGTTGCTTTGATGGAACCAATTTTTCAGCAGCACCGATATCCTCTTTCTCAACATCATCGACAATAGTCTTTTTTGGAGCCGGTTTACCTTTCTGTTCAGCCTTTCCACGTTTGAGTTCCATTTCATTAGCTGTCTTGATAAGCTTAGTGATGGCGCCTTCAAGTTTGTTACACGCTTTCAAACGATCTTCGTGCATTTCAGGGAGTTTCTTGAGGTTTTGATTAATCCAGACTTTCTTAATACCACCGGGGAGGTGTGAAAACAAGCTAGTAAGTTTTTCGACTGTGAGTTGTGATTGAGGTACACCCGTAATGAGGACGGTATTCGCCTGCGGAAGGGACGAGTGTTCTTTATCGATAAGGTAACTTTGCCTAGCATTAATAAAATAAGTCATTTCAGATTTAATGAGGTAAAATATCCAGACTGTCGTAATAATTAGATCGGAAGTTTTTGATCGGAAACATCACTCACAAGTGAAAATCCAGGAAGTTAATAAATGAGCGGCATAACGAGGATGATTGCTAGTTGCGACATTACCGTACGTGAACATATTGAGACCTTCTTCAGTACCACCGGAGTTTGCGCTGTCTACAGGGAAAAGAAGAGCCCATGAGAAGAGCCACATAGGAACAAACATCTTGATGACCATACGTAAGAAGCGAATAAACATGAAACTATCTAAACCATTGTGCCTTGCTATCGGTTTATAGGGCGCTTTGAAGACCTCCACAGCCCAAGTGAACATATTTTTAGTGAGAGCAGTAGCTCTATGTCTATGTAGTATGTCAATGAAAGTGTTTATGCGTGAATAACACGTTTACGTACCTCACAGGTGGCTTTGTTACCCTTGGTTCATAGATGTGAGGGAATTTCGGTCTAAGGACGCAGAATGCACTGACTTGTACAAATGCGACGGCACCGTTAAGTACCAGTGCTGCGACGAACGTACCCGTGTTCGATGAATTTGCCTCCTCTGCACTAGCTGACATGGCTGTAAGGGAGAAAGCCTTAATTTTCCGTTCATTCTGAGTCCGTGTGAGATAAAGTAATTAAATGTCTGAGATTCAGATAATACAAAATTCCGATTTAAATAACTAAATAACCTGGCTACCTAGTATATTACGGTCTTTATCGAGCGTCAGGGTAAGCTGTCTACCTTGTCTAGTGTCAAAGAAACCCTGAGACGTTAGTGGAGGTAAATATAATTCGTATGCCTATATTAAGTAATTTAGCATTTTTCGGCGGAATAAGTATCTAACATACAACCATGTAATTTTTCACAAAGCTGATAATTTCTTCCTTTGTTTGGTGTGGTTTGTTCGCATTTCTTAGGTTTTGCTCCTGTTCATCTCTCCAGTCGTACACATATCCTAATTCCATTGCTTGGAGGTACACCAAGCAATCGAAGAACTGAGGACCAGAGAAATATGTGTCATACTCTTTCAGTGCATTATTGATATCAGTGATATCCTCCAGAGTATGTTCAGCGATCTGATTTGTCAATCCAGCTGGACTACTCTGTGCAGACTTGTGTTGGGCTGCCAAAACAGATTGTTCTAAGGGTCTAAAACCGATTGACCAACCTTCAAAAATAACAACTTTGATCGGATCATCGAGGTTGATAGTACGCCATTCGCCTTTGCTCTTCCTGTCTCCCTGTCCGCTGTGAAGTGACTTATCATAAACTGGTATCTGAATGGAGGAACCCGGTGGATCATTCCAACTCTCTCGCAATTGCTGAAATATATCCTTCGCTAGTACCATATCATGTGTACCAGATAAGCCCCTATGTTTGTAAAGCTTGTTCGCTGGATGTCTCGCCGAAACATCCTTGAGCTCCTGATGCGTAAGATAGAGATCATCAAGGCTGAAATGAATGGTGCGGAATCCACCTTTTTGTAATTCGTTTGTTAGTTCATTTACAATTGTTGATTTCCCAGACCCTGACCGGTGGTTAATATAATGAGATATAAATAACGAAAAAGCATACCCTGTAGACCTGTCAATCCTATAAAGAACGGTCTATTAAGCTTTGACGCCTCAATTAATGGTATAGCCCAGCTTAATATTCTCTCTACTTTTTTCGCGCTCATTGTTGAAATGAACGATTTCTGTGAGATTGCGGCTGAGGTGGGTATAGCGTCAGCTGATCAACAATATCTGATCGTGCAGTCAAAATGGGTTAGCTTGAAAGGTTTGAGGAGATATTCTTATTATCAGTTGAAGACTTGTGTTGTCGTAAACGATAGTGAAGTGGCTGGAGACATAACGGAGGAGGTGGATCCCGCTGGATTGCCAAACAACAGCAATATTAATGTAATTTGGGATGTGGTGCATTCAAATAGCTTTAATGTTCCTGTTTTATACTTCAACGCGTATGTAGATAGCCAGCCAGTCTCGTCCGTTGAATTCCTACAAGAGAATGGAATTATTAAGTCCACTTCATATGTTTCATTAACAGACCACCCATTGTCAAACAGCAGTTGCTTTTTTATACATCCTTGCAATCTAAGCCAAGCTGTAGAGGAAATACTACGAGAAGATGATAAAGCAGACTATATGACAGTATGGAGAATGATTATAGATACACTAGTTTACATAAATTAACGTCTTAAAATGGGCTAAAGCAATTGGAACATCATATCTATAGACTGAAACTTGGCTTCTTCGTATCGCTAAGCACTCCCTGCTTGCGTAATAGCTCAGCACGACGCAATCTTCTAATTTCATCTGCTGACATCCCTTCTGTCTTCTTGATAGAGGATTTCTTCAATTGAGCTATTTGCTTCTTAGGTGGTAAAGCTGCAGCATCCGCTAATGCTTGCCTACGTGCGTTTACTTTTGGTCCCCTTTGCACCTTCTCGGTAGCGACGTTTTCCAATTTGGATGGTGCGGATGACGATTTTTGGATGTTACGCGTACCAAGAACATTGAGAGTTTGTTTGTTAATGGCAGTAGGTTGTTGTGTATTCTCTACACTTTCTTCCTCCTCGAACACCTTGAATCCCATTTTAGTCGTCGTGGTGATGATGAAAAAGATGAGAAAAGCATTACGCGTAAATTTTGAGTATTTTTGTAATATTAGTTTATTTGCTACTAGAATACAACTATATAGTGACTCTTTTGCACGCGTTTTAGGTGTTGTTGGCAAGGTGGTTCGATGTTGATGTATATATCCGTATTTTTGGGTGATGAGCTAATAAAAGAGAAGCGATCATCAAGCAGTTAAGTATTATACGCCTTGAAATTGTTATTGTATGTTCTATGATAGGAATGAGGGCAAACATGTGTATAACACTAACGACACCTTCTAGAGCCAATACCATAAGAAAATACTAGTATAAACTGTTACAATATTGCTAATATTCTTCTATTCAGCAATTTTCCAATATTAAGCTTCTTCTTACACTACCACCAAGATGTTCAATAGTCCGCTGACGTTCAACGATCTCAGTAGAAGCACAAATTCACAAAACCAGCAATCTACAATGGCTGGTCAGACATCCAATCAAGAGGGCACGAGCTACTTGCCTGGATACCTGAGTAGTGCAGCACGGGGGTCAAATATACCACTATCAACGCCACCTAGACAGTCGCAATCTGGACAGCCTCCACAGTCCTCTCTCTCTAGATCCCCACTCTCTACTTCACAATCGAGCGCTCATCAAGGACACTCGCAGAGCGTATCTGGCGGTGCATTTGGTGCTGGTTCCTTATTTGGTAGCATGTGAGTGTAATTTTGACGTTAGTTATCTTTTCTCATTATACAAAGTTCAACTCCGCTTTCAAAATCACCGCGTAGCAGTCTTTACGGTAGACCAATTGAAGATGATCAGGAAGCACCACCGACGACATTCTTACAAGATGAGGAGAATGTTTATCAGCAAAATACTACAACTAGTGCGCCATCAGCTCAACAAATTCACAATCTCACACCATGGCATCATGCACCACAACCAGTGCGCCAACAAAGCCCTATCGAAAGTCGTAGCGTTACATTCTACGGTATGAATGACGCTATTAGAGCGAGAATGATGGATATCTTTATACCACAATTTGGCGCAATTGAAAACGTTTCAGACGGTATTAACTGGATAGACGTCGTTTTTGTTGACAGCTTGGCTGCACAGAGGGCACTCAAGCTTTCAGGAAAACGAGTAGACGAACTTGGTGGTATCATGTTGGGTGTTAAGCTTACTCACCAGTCGGATGATCAACAGAGTGGATTCCAGGGCCAGCAGCAGCAGCAATTTGATAACAGTAAGCATCTCACCCCACTTCCACCTTCTCAGGCATTCAAACCATCGCCTAAACCTCAATCTAGTACGACTACACTTAGAACGATGTTTAATACGCCAAACAAGTCGACTAATGAATATGGTATCACACCAGAGCAAGCAGATAGTCAACCTAATAGACAAACGATTGGTGGAAAAATAGCGGACTTGATATTCGGCTTTTAGATGCTTATCGACGTAACAAAGAGATATTTATTGTTATTTCCAAGACTATATATGTATAGGCCTTATAAGAAAAGAGTGAAATCGCTGGCGGTGTTGATACATAGGTAGCTTTACAGTGTTGAACGTAAATTGATTGAAGATTCTATGAGCGGTTGTTTGAGTTAATGATCAAACCTCTAAGCCAACCATTCTCGCGCTTCAAATCACCAACTTCCTTTTCTAATTGTTCAACCCGACCTTTGTACTCGTTTGCGGTTTGTTCGAGTGCGGCTTCCCTCGCCTTCTTCTTAACTCTGAATCTGGCGCTAGCAGCGGTGTTCCTACGACGCTTGTCCTCTTCGAGTTCTCTCTTAGCGGCGGTTTCGGCATCCTTGTGCTCCTTTTCAGTGCGCTTCTTGGCTTGCTCGTAAGTTTCACCATCGCGTTGCTGTACAGGTGGCATAGGAAGCTTCTTAAAGCGTCTTCTACGGATAATCTTGTCCTCGTTATCTTCCTCGTCATCGAGCGCTTCTAATTCTTTTGAGTTGATAACAGGTGCGGGAGTCTCCTTAAAGAGATTGCTGAGTGGATCAATCTGTTGTGCAATTGTACCCGGTGGAGCTGCTGACTGTATGCCAGCTAAAGCAGCCTCAAAGTCGTACTTTTGACGCTTGTTTGAGTAGGACTTTGCGTCCTCAAAGCCGAAGGCTTTTGAGTAGTCCTCCTCTAAGCTTGCTAATTGACCACCAGCTGCGTTCTCTGGGCTATCAAAGTCGAACTTGACGTTTGCCCATAGATCAAGCTGTTTTGTGAGTTCATCCGGTTGAATTGGCAAACTGAGCTCTTCATGGGATCTAGAGATAATTCAGTGTCTATATCATCACATCAGGGGATACTAACGTCTGAGTAATTTCTGGGTTATTGGGGCTAGTGTCTAAACTGGTTGGTGGACTAACCAACCAATTTAATGGTGGTAAACTTGATGGCATCGTCAACGTTCAGAATAAAGCCGGCATCGAGCCGATAGGAAGCTAGATCGATTGCGCAATAGAAATTTGATATTAGAAATCTTAAATTTTTTATCCAATAAAACTAGTTTTATTATCATAGTATATTTATTCATTCTACAATCCAACTGTCAAATTTATCGCTATGTCTCATGAGTCAGCATTCCTGTATATGGAAATTTCTTACTAAAATTACTATATATTGTATTTTATAGTATAAACGCAACAGTAAACTAATGTACTTCCTATACATACAACATTCGTCTTCGAAATGTCCGTTATCGGTCGTATCTCCTTACTCAGAGCCGATATAACCAAACTAGGGGACGTAGAAGCTATAGTAAATGCCGCCAATGAAAGTCTCCTAGGAGGCGGTGGTGTGGATGGACAAGTGGGTTATCATTCATTCTTGCTTATCTAATATGTACCTTAGATACACAAAATAGCTGGTCCGCAATTGCTGGAAGAATGCCGGACATTGAGTGGCTGCAAAACTGGTGACGCTAAGCTCACAAAGGGTTACAATCTCCCAGCAAAATACGTCATCCATACTGTTGGGCCTCGCTTTACCAACAGCAACCGCGAGGAACTCCTGAGAAGTGCCTACAGACGTAGCTTAGAGGTGGCACACCAGAATGGTATCAAGAGTCTCGCTTTCCCAAGTATAAGCACAGGTGTATTTGGATATCCAATAGAGCAAGCGAGCGTAGTCGCTATCAAGACAGTCAAGGACTTCTTAGATGCTCATAAGGAGGTGAGTCGTTGTTAGTTACATGGGAAGCACCCTCACACTGCCTAGATTGAAAAAGTCACCTTTGTTCTCTTCTCAGAGGGCGATCTTAGTGTTTATAAAGATAATTTGAATGCTGTATGAATTTCTAAGTCGCGTATATTATGATGAATGGTTTCTTTCTAAGACCTGTTTTAGATATTTCAGCACTTCTCGCTATTGTCTTTCTCGGAAGCTGAAACGTTTTCTTGACGTTGTTGATATAAGCCTAAAATGCATTTATATACCATTGCTAAGGATATCAAGATAGTCAGTTCAACGTAGCATCGTTCGTATAGCATCATCGTGTATCCTATCAAAATGAAAGTATATAGTATTCTATTGTACTTGGTTTCGCTTTTTAATTTGCTTATATCTCCTCCTTCTGTGCTATCATATCTGCGTAAATCCCTGCACACTTTCTCTTCTCTATGATATCGCATCTGAGCGTTCGGTAGAAGATCGTGGTTGACTAATAAGAATAATATCCGTTGATTCATCCAAATGCGTGGATAGTTCAATTTACCCCCACTTACGACTTGTTCAGCTACAGCCATCAGCCATCATCACACTGAGAGATGAACGACAATTCAACGCTATCAAGAAATGAATTTGATAGCGAGTTGCCACCTTTAGGAGCTACGCGTTGCTATTGGGTTTTATTGGATAGAAGCTTCAACTTTGTCTACTTGGATCCCGTGCTATCTTCTCATGTGGGCATATAACTTAGAATATAAAACGAAAGATTAACGAATATTCATAGATGAAATATCAAGCTAATCAGCTCATAGGAACGAGTTTCTATAATTATTTACACCCCGCGGAAACTGCCCAAGCAAAGGAGGATATATCATCGATAATAGAGTCAGAGGATATCCACGGTTCAATTATCAGAGTTCGATTCGTTAGATTACCTTACATTAGAGTTCAACTGGGTTCAACTTCACCTGTACCTTCTCACGTTTCAGCAATGTGTGCCGATCCTTCGGATAGTACTTATTTACCAATCGACATCGTTATTAGCTCTATACACGCGGGATTATACTTATGTTTCTTTCACGCTGTTATTGATAAAAATCCCCTCTTGAATAATGATCAAGGTACAGTTTGGACTAATTGGTGCCACACTCCAGTTTTCAACGAGAATCATGTCGAAATTCTCAAGCAGTCAGTATTAAACTGGTCAAGAAACCACCCACCCCCGTTGCAAAAGTTCATGATTCCAACACGTATTTTTCAGATACTCAGGCAGACGACACAAGAGAATACAAAGTTGGGATTAAATCAAATAATTTACTCTTGGCCGCCATCTACTGGTAGCACAGGTGAGGGTCCTTATGAAGAATCATCATTTGCTTCACTTATGAGTGAAATATCAATAAACCCACATACGGCGAATCAGTTAAGTGGTGCAGGTACATCTTGTACTAGAAGATTCAAAGCTAAACATCAAACAAGGTGTAATGATAACCTATATGCCGTTCAATCAATGTTCGTACCATACGGTGAAATTATATTCGCATGTTTCATGATAGAATATGAATACCCAATACAATCAAGTAGACCTTTATATCCTACAGCATCAGCATCAGCAGATAACAGTCAAGAGACTACGACACTTTTTGATAGCACGTACGATGATAATTCGATTGGACTTAGTCAGAGATATTATCAGCAATCTTCACCATTAATGCAAAATGAATGGTCAGGCTATTTAACAGCTCCAGCGACTGTTACCACTCAGGTACCAGTTAAAGATGAGTTTGCACAGACTCATCAACAATTACCTCCTGCATCCTCGCAAGTGCAAGTTAAGGATGAATTCGCACAGCAGTTACCGGAAGCACCTGGTGTCACTCTGGAAGATGACTTTGTAGGAGCACCGTTGGTTGCATCTAGTCAAAAGGACGAAAAGCAGCTTTCTAATAAGAAAATTAAAACCAATTCAGATAACCTCGCTTGCTCAAGTTGTGGTACTGATAAGAGTCCTGAATGGCGTAGAGGACCATCTGGTAAGAAGGATCTCTGTAATGCTTGTGGATTAAGATACGCACGTGCTATGAGTAAATCTGATAGTTCGTCAAAGCGAAGAAAGAGTGATACGAAGAATCCACCGAAGAAGAAGAAACCAAGTACTTCACCTAATCCTCCACCTAATAACAATTTAGTGACAGAGAATTCACTTGGATATCCACTCAGCCTTACTCCATCCACCTTACCAAAACAAAATTACGTACCTGCAAAGCATAGTGATATACCATTCAATTTTGATGGTTATTTTGCCAAACCACCACAATTTAAAACTTCACCTGTTTTAGGTAGTGGTTATGAAGATAGTGTTAGACTGTATAACCAACCCCAACATAATCCTTTAACACATCAATTACCGCCGCAGCAACGACATCTCAATTATATTGGCGATTCGATTTATTCTTCTCATTCAACTAGTAACAACGCAGATCAATTTCAATTTCATAATAATAATGTCAATAATTCAAGTAACGTTCATCAATCAACGACTACTTTCATTCCATGATCTTCTTGTCTTTATAATTCAATTTGTATTATGTTGTTCTTTTAAATAATTTGTTTATGATATTACTGTGAATGCAGAAAACTAGAAAATAGAATAGAAAATAATATTATACGAGACGAGAGATATTACAAATATATAAAACTAATTCAGGATTTGAATTTGAACCTTCTACTTCGCTTCACCAATTCCTTCAACGACTTCACTATGATGATCATTTTCATCAACGTTCTTGTATTCCGCTGGTTGATAATTTTTAGGTTGTTCACCAAATACCTCAACAACGGCACTAAACGAACGTGTTCTAACCCGTTTTGATGTATCAATTGTGTCATTTGAATGTACGCTATGAATTTCATTATTTTGTGAAGATTGTATATTTTGTGAAGAATGTAACGTATCGTTAGAAGTAATAAATGAACTATTAGGTAAATTTGGTGGAACTAATGGTGTACTCGTTCTGTTATCAGGTGAGTCACCTCCACGTAAGGCTTCTTCGTCATCTACTCTATGATGACTATCCTCACTATCGCTATCTATTGCCCTTTGAAGGTAATTACCATGGGTTTCATCACTACTATTGCTATCTTCGAATGCAGTAGTAGGTCTCCATGCTGACATTATATAATCATCATCAGTTTCACGCATATGTGAAGGAGCAGTATTAAATGACAAACTATAATCACTTGGCGTACCCTTTTTAGCATATGGTTTTTGTGGTGTATCGAGTTCTGAATGTCTATCAAGCATAGCTTGAGTAGAAGTTGTATTCGATACTGCGCTGTTAGCTGCGCCCCTATCCATAATATTCTTCTTCTTTTTGCCAATTGATGATATTGCGCCCATCAATCCTGATTGATGCGTTGGTGCATCTTCAGTGAATGGTAGACCAGCAAATAAACGCAAAAGGCCTTCCAAGATTTTGGTTAATATGATTACCAATGCGGTTGCAAATACTAATCCTTGTATCACGAATATAACATAAGTTACCCAACCCGCTGCAACATAATTTATGTTTACCTTTTAGTTTTACCATTAGTAGGTTCTACCGAGAAATGCATTACACTTACAGCTGGACAGAGTACGATAAGTAATGCACTCGTTATAACCCTTGCGACGGAATTCAAGAACGTAAGTAAACCCATTTGAGCGCCGTATCCCCATGGAGACCAAACTGTCATCATTAATAAACCTGCTGCTTCAACTACTAAAATAATAACTGATTGGGCAGTACCTGACGCTTGAGCAGCTCCTATAACTATACCTTCGATGAGGTTTTGTGTGAAGAAAAATGCCCAAAAGAGATGACTACCTGGTCTGAAGACACTATACAATGGACCTAACGCGAGAATTGTTCTCGTCGCATCATATAGCTTCAAGGTGGGTGTTCTACTAACTCTAATGAGGACGTAAATTGGGAAAGCCAAGCCTAGGAACACAAGCGCAAGAGCAGCAAAAGCTAAACTAACTTTGGTTGCACCGTCATTATTTAATGATAATTGGTATACTGAAAGGATTATAACCGGGAAATGGAAAAGCAAGAGTAATCTCAATAAATTTCCTTGAAGAAGTTTCCAATGGAAGCCACCACTGGCACCTCCCAATCTCATCTCCCATATTGCTCTCCTGAAACCTGATCTAGCATTATTGTTATTATTTGAATACTTTGTCTGGAATCGTTTAAACGTTGAGGAATCATTAGTTTGTGGTAAAGTCAAATCTTGTTCTGATTTATGTCTATTGAAGTTGCCGTTACCAAGGACACTAACATCAGAAGCCGTGTTTGTCATTGATAATCTGTTAACCAAACTGCGATCTTCACGACCCTTATTTGCGTGTCTTTTCCAAAGTAACATACCCATTGAATCAATAGTCCACAAAAGTAAACTTACGACAATCAGAACGGCTGCTATTGCCAAAGCAAGTGCAACTGAGCATCCAAACAGATCATCCTTTTTTAACCCTATAACCTGTGCTAAGCTGTCTAATCCAGCTGCGTGACTAACATCTCCATTGTCTAGTAGGTTATTTGGTGCATCGCGGTTCAGATATAGAGGAGATGTGCTATTTTCGAATAACAAGGTATCGAATGGCGAAGGTATTGATAATTCTTCAGTAGCTAGTGGATCAACATGATCAGATGTTGTTAATGAGACATCTATGATTTATTAGTGTTTTAATAATGTTTAACAATTACTTACTAAACAATAATGAAGACCAGACGAATTGATTAAAGAATGGATAGGCGAATGAAGGCCAGTTTACAGCTATCATACCTAAAACTGCACACCATTGGGTGTGTAAGATGATATTTCCAACCGAGGGACTAACGAAACGTAATAAACCTGGTGTCGTACTAAACATCTGACCGGATATACCACCAATTACGCTGGTTTCTAGACGTTGTCTACCTGCCCACGTTCTAACAAATTTCGTTGATTTAGCTTTACGATAAGCTGTGCTAATTCTTGCTATAGACTGAACAACGAAGAAAGCGATAGCGATTGAAATTGGAATCCAAAAGATTAGTTCATAAAACCATCCATCTGGGTAATAAGGAGTAAATGGAACATCAACGCAAGCTAACTCCGTTGCGGGATCGGAAGCATCGAGAAGACGAAGTGTGTTCACGAGAGTTGTAAGTGCGTAAGGGTGGTTATTAAATTTCGCTGGGTCTGGCAAAGGTGTTGCTACACCGATTGCTATTCGACCTTCAGGTGCAGGACAAGCTGGTTCATTAGAACTGGAATTTGCGCCCAAAACGTGGTCACATAAACTAAGTGGTTGATCGTATAATTCGAAAGAGAGCGCACGTGAATGAACTAATAATGTAGCTAATCTGTCCGTAGAGCTATTTGTCGCGGTTAAAGGATCGTTTAAATCGCCAATTAAAATTGTCCGTAGGATATTCTGGCCAACAGCTATGTGTTCTGTGGATATAGCAGATTTATCTAATTGAGTATATACGTTTGATATATTTATTCTTCGTTCATCTGGTGATTGTTGGTATCCAGACTGGCAGTTAGAAAACGGAGCTGACTGCGGTTGAGCTAGACTGAGAGTGTATAGTAAAGTGGATATTAGTAACAGTCTGAGTGAATTCATTTTTGGTATCTTCACATCAATCACTTGGTGGTAGCTAATTAAGCTGCGTTCGCGAGAATGTGAGGAGATAGTGCAAGATTAAGGGTATAACATAGTATTAGATTAGCTGTCTATGGTACATCTCTCGTATTTTTCTTTATACATTGTCTAAATTTCTCCTCTTCCAAATTGATCGCTGTTTCAGCACAGCTAATCTATGGACGATATTATGATATCAGATAGTCCGCCAATAATGTCTGGAATGTTTATATCTTACATACTCAGCTGTCAATAATTCTTTTACTCAAACCATGACGACCTCATTACTGGATCTGAACTCAATTCGCTCAGTTCTCGTTAGATTGGAGGAAACAATCATCTTCAATTTAATAGAGAGAGCTCAGTTTAGTCATAACGAGCGTTGTTATCAACCAGGTGCATTTGCTGAGGAGTTACCAGATTGGAAAGGGAGCTGGCTTGACTGGATTCTCTTGGGCACAGAGGAATTTCAAGGTAAATGGAGCTAGCTAACATTCATACTTGCTAACATCCTCACAGCTAAAGCTAGACGCTATCAAAGTCCGGATGAATACCCGTTCAGCAACCCTAAAGACCTTCCTGAACCGGTACTTCCACCTCTTGAATATGAGAAAATATTGCATGAGCCAGCTATTATAAACGTAAATGATAAAATATTAAAGTTCTACACTCAAGATATCGTGCCTTCGATCACTAAACCAGCTGATGATTTGAATTATGGATCGACAGCAACAAGGGACGTAGAAACCCTCCAAGCAGTATCTAGAAGAGTACACTATGGTATGTTTGTCTCTGAGAGTAAATACAGGGAGAATGTCGAGGTATTCAACGAGGCGATCAGAGCTAAAGATGTCAAGACATTGGAATCGCTGATCACGAAACCAGAGGTAGAAGCAGCATTGCTCAAAAGATTAGAGAGGAAAGCAAGGCATTACGGACAGGATGATACTGAAAATGGTAGCAGACATGATATGAAGGTAGATCCAGAGGTTGTCGTTAGAATGTACAAGGATCATGTCATACCGCTCACGAAAGTGGTCGAGGTGAGTGATATCGATTTCGCTCAAACATTTAATTAACGATATAAATAGGTTGAATACCTTTTAAAGCGTCTTTAATTTGTAAAAGTAATTTATTCTATTTTCGGAATTTCTGACGCGTTGTATAAGACTACCATGATCAACGTCAGTAGAATAACACAGTTGTTCCCATTAAGGGGAGCTATTCAATGTAGACAATTTAGCCAGTCATTTCCTGTATTTGGTGTGTTTATTTTCTGATAGCCGTACTAGATCCTGAGTTAGACCCCACAGCTAGCACGAAATCAGCAGTGAAAGACGCGGATAAGGAGAAAGCTAAAAAGCAGAAGGAAAAGGAGAAGGAGAAAGCTAGAAAGCAAAAGGACGCGATGAAGACTAAGCTGAATCCACCAAAGCAGGCGCCAACTCCTTGGCAGCTCTTCTTCACGGAGGAATTAGAGAAAGCAAGACAACAAGGCAAAGTTGAAATCGGAGTTATCAGCCACTCAGCTTCTGAGTTATACAAGAAGTTGACAGATTCTGAGAAACAACCATACATTGAACAATCTAAGCAACTGAGGACGAAACAAGCAAAGGAGTTTGCTGACTATATCAAATCACTTCCATTAGATCTTCTTAAAAAGGAGAATTCTATCCGTTCGAAGTTGCGTAAACAAGGTAAGAAGGGCGGTGTACAGAGAATCAAAGATCCAAACGCGCCAAAGAGGCCATTAACAGCCTACTTTGCCTACTTGAAGGATCTTAGGGAGAATGAAAGCATCAGACGCGAAGTATTTGGTGACAGCGCCGTCAGCTGGATTGAGTCTAGCATTATTGAACAATCAAAGACAGCTTCTGACAAGTGGAAAGAGCTCTCAGACGATTTCAAGCAAACGTACAAGGATAGAGCTACAGAAGCAAAAAAGAAATATGAACAAGTTAAACATGAATACGAAAATTCCTTCTTGTAAACAATCGATGAACTTGCTTCAATCTTCTCAGACGAACAAGTCGAGATGGGGTTCGAATGAGTTTAAAATTTATTATTTGGTTTTTATTATAATGATACCTATCATTTTCTATATCCCTATAGATATTTCTAATATACGACACATCAACTACAGCCGATATAGCGGTCGTCTAGCGAATGGATGGCTTTTTAATAGAAAAATAGACCTCACAGACCAGCAATATAAATCATTCAGGAATAACCTCCGTCAGCTCGTCTGTATATCACTCATTCACGTGCTGATATCGAAACTAATAAAGAAGATAAACAAATTGACAGAATTAAATTGCGATTGGATATTATGTGTAGCTGTATTACTTGGTTTACATTCCTATCACTTTGTTTTTCCATTGGCTATCAGTATAGCCTCTTATGCACTCTCAAAGTTCCTGGCAGGGTACAAATACTTTTATGTGTTTATTTGGTTATTCAACATCTCCACTTTAGTAGCTATAGAATATTACAACGGTATATCCTTCGCATTAATACACCCTTCTCTTGGTTACCTCAACAGTAGTAAAGGCTTAGTCCGCTGGTATGTCTTTTATAAGATGACAACATTGAGGAACATTTCTTTCGCTTTGGATCTTCATTGGATGCGCATGAGCTATGGAAGAGTAATCAAACCGCTTCCGATGCGAAGTCTTACATATTCTGAAAGGAAAAACACTTCCCTCGAAGAGCAAGACTATGGCTTATTTAACTTTTTATATTACGTCTTTTATCCTCCACTCTATCTAGCGGGTCCGATTATGACCTATAACGACTTCATTCATCAGTCTTACTTGCATTTCAATCGCCCAACAATGGATTACACCTTAAAATATGCTCTACGTTGCTTATCAACATTCTTGACATTGGAGATTAGCTTGCATTTTATATACGTAGTCGCTATAAAAAATACAGGCGCTTGGAGAAACGACACACCATCTCAGATTGCATTGATTGGTTTTTGGAATTTGATAGTTGTTTGGTTGAAGCTGCTCATTCCGTGGCGTTTCTTCAGACTATGGAGCTTGGCTGATGGGATTGAATGCCCGGAGAATATGATCAGATGCGTTGCGAACAACTACTCGACGACTGGTTTTTGGAGATCATGGCATAGGAGTTTTAATCTGTGGATCATACGTTACTTGTACGTCCCACTTGGAGGTGCGAAATATGCGGCTTTAATTACACCCGTTATCTTTGTCTTTGTTGCGCTTTGGCATGATCTCAATTGGCGCCTTCTCGTTTGGGGTGGACTTGCGAGTGGAATTATTCTACCAGAGCTTCTTGCGACATATTTGTTACCCCCACATTTGGTGAGTTACTTTTGTGAATTCTTTTAGAACATTTTACTGACAGTGAATAGTATAATCATAGGTGGTGGTACAGGCACCTCTGTGCAGTCGGTGGTGTGCTCAACATACTTGCACTTATGGGTGCAAACCTCGTAGGCTTCGTACTGGGAATTCGTAATACGAAGGATTTTCTCATCGATTTGGTTTGCACTGCTGCAGGATGGAAATTCCTAGCTGTCGCACTACCATCACTCTTCGTTGGCGTTCAAGTTATGTTTGAATTACGGGAAGCTGAGAAGCGGAAAGGCATTTACTTGCGTTGTTAAGTTTTTCGATATATATATCAATTTGTATTATTAATGCATAAAAACAAGTCATCGGTGGCACTTTAATGTGCTAAATCAATTATCCTCATTTGTGCATATATTTTAGCTATCTAAATGTATTCCCCAGCTGAAGGATGTTGTCATAGGGTAACGAAGGTAACACATTGGCTATTTCATCATAAAATTGATGGCAACTGAACGTTTTTGAGTCTATGGGTGCAAGGGATTCAATTGACAGATTATTGCACATGTCTTCTATGTTATCTTCATGCAGATTGGGTATGACGACATGGCTGAAAGTTGATATAACCTGTTCTCACGGAGCGTCTACTCCTTATACTAGAGATATCAAGTAGCAAATTTTGAAAGATGACTAAATGTAACACCGACTGTTCGTAAGTTGGTCTGTTTATCTTACTTTGTTTGCTAAACAATCAACAGTTCATGTGGTCCAAAGGAGACTGCAACTTGCAAGTGTGCACCAGGTACCTGTGTAAGTATTTATAGGCGATCTTATAGGCAGAATGTCTGATACACTTTACAGACCTGTGCAGATTGCCACAACTCAGCCCACCACAAAGAAGTAGGTGTAACGTAGTAATACGAATGCCATACTAAACTCACATCAGTGCTCTTGCGGCGGCTCAGGCGACAACTGTGAATGCACCCGCGCTGGCAAAGCGTGCACTTGCTAGAGTAACATCTGGCATAGAAAGCACAAACAGCATTTTGTAATTATACTTTGTATTCATAGCTGTTGAAATGTAACTGTATATTACGAGAGACATTTCTTTGCTTTGATTGACATCCCGACCGTCCCCGTGTCTTCTCTTTGACGTAAAGGGGATGGCAGGTATTACTAAAATTATAGACAGCTAACAATACTCTCCGTAAAGAAACCAGACCGAAAAAGACAACTGACCGTTCATAGGTTGCCTAATGTAGACAAACAAAGGAGATACCCCAACTAATTGGCATTCCGGGGATCTGAGCGTGTATAATAGATAGCTATACATTAATTTATAATAAAATAATTCTATTTTCCCTATTGTTTGTTTATCAGCCCATTTTAGATTCTCCCCAACCAATTCAAAGAATAAAGTGAGGCCAGCTCGCTTGAAGCTCTTCAACCAAATTCAATAAAATAAAATAAAGAAAAGGGCAAATGTCTATATTGAACGCCGCCAAATCGCTCGTAGGAATTGAAGAGCAACGAACTCTGACGGTGCAATCGTCACAATCTCGTATCGGTATCCCTGTATCTAGAAACGTATGGTGGAAAGCGGAGATATTGCGTGAGAACTTCTTGCAATCTACTCACTCTCAATTGGAGCAAGAGGAGAATTCTGAAGATGACTACGCTCAGCTTGAATTACTTAGCAAGTTTTTGAAGTGAGTCGCCATGTTTTATTATTAAGTAACTCGATATTAACGAGATATTTACACTAGATACGTCGCTACAAGTGATCCAGATGAGCAATCTCTTTACGTACTTCAAGCATCTCTCGTTCACTTTCATCAAGTTCATCTCACCAACATCGACGTACACAACTTGACTGCAAAGTTGGACGCTGACTTGCGCAAGCTTGTTTTATCTGCTTACTTCAAGTCAAAAGCCAGCTTGGAAGCTGCTAACTTGGAAACTCCAAAATCTCCAGCTGCAGCCCTTATCGAGCAATCACTCCAAGGAAATGCTAACGTATACGCACTCTTCGGTGGTCAAGGCGCTAACGAGGTATACTTTGATGAATTGCAAAACCTTTTCGACATCTACCAACCATACGTCGAAGATTTCTTAGCACAATCATCCAAAACACTCGTTGAGTTAGCAAAAGATGCTACTAACAATGGCTCTGTTCATTTCAGCCAATCTATCGACGTTATCAATTGGCTTAGAAATGGCGATAAACGCCCATCAGTCGCTTACTTAGCATCTATTCCACTTTCACTTCCACTTATCGGTTTAACTCAACTTGTACAATACCTCGCATTTGCTTCTGCTTGTTCCCTTTCCCCAGGTAAATTAAGAGAAAACATCAAAGGTGCAACTGGTCATTCACAAGGTGTTATATCCGCCGTGGTCGCAGCCGCTTCTGATTCTTATCAAGAGTTCACTAATAACGCTTTAAAAGCTCTCAAAGTTCTTTTCTACATTGGTTTGCGTGGTCAGGAGACTTTCCCAACTCTCTCAATTGAACCTGCTTTAATTGAAGACTCCATTGAAGGTGGTGAAGGTGAACCAACTCCTATGCTTTCAGTTTCTGGTTTATCCTTGAGCGTTTTAGAATCCTTCGTCAACAAAACAAACGCTCATTTGGCTGATTCATCAAAGATCTCAGTCAGATTGTTGAACGGTCCAAAGAACTTCATTGTCACTGGTCCACCACGTAGTCTCTACGGATTGGTCACTAACCTTCGTAAAGTTAGAGCACCAACTGGCTTAGACCAATCAAAGGTTCCTTTCTCAAAGAGAAAAGCAGTCTTTAACGCCAGATTCTTAGTCGTTGGTGTTCCATACCACTCATCCTACCTCGAATCTGCCACTCCAAAGGTTATCAACGATGATTTAGCAAATGAAGAATTATGGACACCTTCAGATTTGAAGTTAGCTGTATACCACACCGAAACTGGTCAAGATTTACGTGAACTATCATCTGGCTTGACCAAGTCCCTTGTTAGCCAAATCTTCACTCAACCAATACATTGGACAAAGGCAACCGATTTCCCTACCAGCGCAACACACGCTATTGACTTCGGTCCAGGTGGTATGTCAGGTATTGGTCCACTCACTCAACGCAACTGGGAAGGTCGCGGAATTAGAGTTCTCATTCCTGGTGCCAACGGCAAAACAGGTTCAGAGATTTACGACTCATCCCTCATCAAGGAGGAGAAGTGGAATGAAAAATTCCAACCTGCTTTGGTCAAGACAAAAGATGGCAAGATTCACCTCGACACTCCATTTTCAAGACTTCTTGGAAAGCCTCCACTTATGGTTGCTGGTATGACTCCATCTACTGTCAAGGGTGGCTTCGTTTCAGCCGTTCTTAATGCTGGATACCACATTGAATTAGCTGGCGGTGGTCACTACAATGCCAAGATGTTACGCGCCAAGGTTGCTGAGATTCAAGACAATGTCCAACCTGGTAATGGTCTTACCTTGAATGCCCTTTACATCAACCAACGTCAATTCACCTTCCAATTCCCATTATGGCAACAAATGCGTCAAGAGTAGGTGGACTTATAACTCTAAAGTCTATTACTAATTATTCACTTAGGGGTCTTCCAATTGAAGGTTTCTGTGTTGCTGCTGGTATCCCATCATCAGAGAAGGCAACTGAGATGATCACCGCACTCAAAGAGTCTGGTATCAAGCACGTCGCCTTCAAGCCTGGTTCAGTTGAGGGTATCCGTCAAGTTGTCAACATCGCATCTGCCAACCCATCCTTCCCAATTATTATGCAATGGACTGGTGGACGTGCTGGTGGTCACCACTCATGTGAAGACGTTCACCAACCAATTATACAGACTTACGCTTCAATAAGACAACACTCTAACATTTCTCTCGTTGCTGGTTCAGGTTTCGGTGCAGCTGAAGACTTCTGGCCATACTTGACTGGTGACTGGTCATTAGAGTTCGGCCTTCAACCAATGCCATTCGATGGTGCTCTCTTTGCTTCACGTGTTATGGTTGCTAAGGAAGCACACACTTCTGCTTCAGTCAAACAGCTCATCGTTGATGCTCCAGGTGTTGATGACAAGGACTGGGAAAACACTTATGATAAGGAGACTGGTGGTATTTTAACCGTCCGTTCAGAATTGGGTGAACCAATTCACAAGATCGCTACTCGCGGTGTCAAGCTCTGGAGAGAATTTGACGACACAGTCTTTAATCTCCCACGTGAGAAGCGTGGTCCATGGTTAGATTCCAAGCGTGATTACGTTATTGACAGACTCAACAAGGACTTCCAAAAGCCTTGGTTCGGTGAGAAGGCTGATGGTACCGTTGTTTCTGACATTGGTGACATGACTTACGAAGAAGTCACCAAACGTATGGTCAAGCTCCTCTACGTTGGTCACCAATCACGCTGGATCGACTTATCACTTCGTAACCTCGTTGGTGATTGGTTGAGACGTGTCGAAGAACGTTTCTCAGCTGTCGATGGTACTGAGAAGATCTCTATCTTACAATCCTACAGCGAACTCGATCAGCCAGCTGATTTCATCAATAAGTTCTTTGATGAGTACACTGGTGCCAAGGAACAACTTCTTGCTGCTGAGGATAAGGCTTACTTCTTAAACATCACTCAACGTCCAGGTCAAAAGCCAGTACCATTCATTCCAGTTCTTGACAACTCATTCGAGGTTTGGTTTAAGAAGGATTCATTATGGCAAGCTGAGGATATTGATGCCGTTGTCGATCAGGGTTAGTCAATGCTTCTAGTTTTTAAATCAGCTAACTCAATATTTTAGACCCACAACGTGTCTGTATTCTTCAGGGACCTGTTGCTGCCAAGCATTCCACCAAGGTCGATGAGCCAATCAAAGAATTGCTCGGTGGAATCGAAGAGCAACTCGTCAAGAAGCTCCTTGAACGTCGCTACAACGGGGACGCTTCAAAGGTTCCTGAAGTCGACTACATCGGCGCTCAGCCAGTCAACGAGTCTTCTACTCAACTTGAATCCTACAAGATCATCTCTACTACTGAGCAAGACAAGCAAACTTACCAAATCTCGGACAGCCTTCCACCTACTGAAGAATGGTTAGAGAGCCTCGCTGGTAGCCAAGTCGGTTGGTTCAGAGCTTTAGTAACCACTCCAATTGTTGTACAAGGCAAGGGTTACACTACCAACCCAATGAAGAAACTCCTTGCTCCACGTCGTGGTCAAAAGGTTGTCATTGATTTGAAGAACGGTCAACCTATTGGTGCTGAATTCTACGGTGGTATTCGCTCAGCTGGTTCATCCGACCCAAGCTTCCAAGCTGTTAAGATCTCTTACAACGAGTCAGCTGGTCGTATCACTCTTGTCCTTTCTGAAGAACGTCGCGGTGAAAGCGTCCCACTCACCTTCGAGTATGAGTATAAGCCAGCCATTGGTTACGCTCCAATCCATGAAGTTATGGAAGGTCGTAACCAACGTATCAAGGACTTCTACTGGCAACTCTGGGAACTCGGTGCACCAACTCAACTCAATGTCCGTGACACCTTTACTGGTCCACCTGTCACCATTGACGCTGCTACTGTTGAGAAGTTCTGCGCTATCATTGGTAACGATGGTGAAGCATTCAAATCAAACAGAACAGATGAAGTTCAAGCACCAATGGATTTCGCTATCGTCACTGGCTGGCAAGCTATTATGAAGGCCATCTTCCCTAAGGAGATCGATGGTGACTTACTCAAGCTTGTTCATCTTTCAAACGGTTTCAAGTTGGTCTCAGGTGCTCGTCCAATTGCAGTTGGTGATGTATGTTCAGCAGAGGCTAAGATTGTCTCCATTGTCAACTCAGACTCAGGCAAGACTGTCATGGTTAAAGGTTTCGTTATGAGAGATGGTAAACCAGCTATTGAGGTTTCATCATCTTTCCTCTACCGTGGTAAATTCGAAGATTACGAAAACACTTTCGAAATTATCGACGAATCCCAATACAGAGTCGAATTAAAGAGCGACTCAGACGTTGCATTGCTCAGATCAAAGGAATGGTTCCAATGGGATGATGAATCAAAGCCACTCACTGTCGGTACTTCACTAATCTTCGACGTCCAATCAGAGCTTCACTATGGTAACGCTACCTCATACAAGTCTTTGAATGTTTCTGGTCGCGCCAACATCCGTAACCAATTGAAGGAACTCGTTCCAGTTGGTACCGTAGAATTAGAATCTGGTTTGACCAAGGGTAACCCAGTTATTGAGTACCTCAGACGTAACGGTAAGGTTATCAGTGGTACAACACTCTTTGAGAATGATGGTTACTCACTCACCAAATCATCAAACCCATCACTTTACGTTTCACCATTCTCAAACGAATCATACTCAAAGATCTCTGGTGACTTCAACCCAATCCACGTTAACCCATACTTCGCTGATCTCGGTAATTTGCCAGGTACTATTGCTCATGGTATGTATGGTTCAGCTGCCACTCGTAAATACGTCGAGACTGTCGCTGCAGACAACGTACCATCACGTGTTCTTTCCTACCAAGTCACTTTCGTTGGCATGGTTCTCCCAGGTGATACTCTTGAAGTCAAGCTTCGTCACATTGGTATGGATGATGGTGCTAAGATTATCTCCGTCGATACCGTTAATCAAGATGGTGATAAGGTCATCTCTGGCCAAGCTCTTGTTGCACAACCAACCACCACTTACGTCTTCACTGGTCAAGGTTCACAAGAACAAGGTATGGGTATGGCTCTCTACGAATCATCAGAGGCTGCCCGTAAGGTATGGAACGCCGCTGATGATCACTTGGGTGAGGTTTACGGTTTCTCTATCATCGATATCGTCAAGAACAATCCAAAAGCCAAGACCATTCACTTTGGTGGTTTGAAGGGTCAAGCTATTCGTCAACGCTACATGGATCTTCGTTATGACACTACAGACAAGGAAGGAAATGTCAAGACTCTCCCATTGTTCCCAGACATCACTGTTCGTACTAGTGACTACACCTTCCAAGCACCAAACGGTTTGTTGTTCGCTACACAATTTGCTCAAATCGCTCTCGTTGTTACAGAGAAAGCTGCATTTGAGGATATGCGTTCAAAGGGACTAGTCCAATCAAACTGTGCATTCGCTGGTCACTCACTTGGTGAATACGCTTCATTGGCATCTATCGCCGATGTTTTGCCTATCTCATCACTCACTGATGTCGTCTTCTACCGTGGTTTGACTATGCAACGTGCTGTAGAGCGTGACGCATTCGGTCGCTCTCAATTCAGAATGATGGCTGTCAACCCATCACGTATTGGCAAGACTTTCGATGAGAGCATCTTGAGAGAAATTGTTGACTCCGTTTCAAGACGTACTCAGCTCTTGCTCCAAATCGTTAACTTCAACGTCGATGGTCAACAATATGTCTGTGCTGGTCACTTACAAGCACTTGAGACATTGACTAACACTCTCAATTTCATGAAGGTTAAGAAGGTCGGTGAATTTGTGATATCCTGTTATCATATGCTAATACTATTCATAGATCGACATTTCTGCTCTCCTCAAGCAACTCTCAGTTGAGCAGGTCAAGGCACACCTCGATGAGATTATCGATGAGTGCTTCGGTACTGCCAAGGCAAAGGCTGATAAGGAAGGTGGATTCCTCACTCTTGAGCGTGGTTTCGCTACTATCCCACTTCCTGGTATTGACGTACCTTTCCACTCCCGTTACTTGTGGGCTGGTGTCATGCCATTCCGTACTTACTTGTCTCAAAAGATCGATGCTAAGGGTGAGTCTTATTATTCTTGATGTCCTTCTCCCGCTAATAAGCTCCAAAGATCTCAACCCTGACATGCTTATTGGCAAATACATCCCTAACTTGGTCGCTAAGCCATTTGAGATTTCTAAGCCATACATCGAGATGATCTACAACCAAACCAACTCACCTCGTCTTGAGAAGGTCCTCTCAGGTTGGGATTCAGAGAAGTGGTCTGCTCCAGAGAACAGACAAGTATTAGCCTACACCACCCTCGTTGAGTTGTTAGCTTACCAATTCGCCTCACCAGTCAGATGGATTGAGACACAAGATCTCTTCTTCACTCACTATAACTTCGAGCGTTACGTTGAGATTGGTCCTTCACCAACTCTCTCTGGTATGGCTACCCGTACCCAAAAGCTCAAGTATGAAGGATTGGATACTGCTCAAGCCATCACTCGTACCATCCTCTGTCACGCCAAGAACCAGAAGGAAATCTACTACGAAATCGAGGATGAAGTTGAAGAGGCTGCAGCACCAGCTGAAGAATCTGCTCCAGCACCTACACCAGCCGCACCAGTTCCTACCCCAGCTGCCGCTGCTCCAGCTCCAGCTCCATCTGCAGGTGGTGCCCCAGCTGATATCCCAGATGAGCCACTCAAGGCAACTGACACTCTCCGCATCATCATTGCTCAAAAGCTTAAGAAGGGTGTTTCCGAAGTTCAACTTGGCAAGTCAATCAAGGATCTCGTAGGTGGTAAATCCACCCTTCAAAATGAAATTCTTGGTGATCTTCAAACTGAGTTCGGCAACGCACCAGAGAAGGGTGAAGAGCTCCCACTCGATGAGCTCGGAAGCGCTCTCAACGTCGGCTACTCAGGATCTCTCGGAAAGTTCACTGCTGGTCTCGTCTCTCGTATGGTTGGTAGCAAGATGCCTGGTGGTTTCAACTTGTCATCAGTCAAGACTCACTTGTCCAAGACCTGGGGTCTTGGCCCACAACGTCAAGAAGCTGCCTTGTTATTCGCTGTCACTATGGAACCAGCCAAGCGTCTCGGTTCCGAACCAGAGGCTAAGCAATGGGTCGACTCTATCGCTCACGCTTACGCCGGTCAAGCTGGTATCACTCTCACTACTGCTTCCGCTGGTGGTGCAGGTGGTGGTGCAGCTGCAGGTGGTGTCACTATCTCTAGTGAAGAACTTGACAAGTTCCGTGCCGAGCAAAATGAATTTGCTTCTCATCAAGTCGATGCTTACATGCGTTACTTGAACCGTGACCCGCGCGCTGGTCACCGCTTGCATGAGCAAGAGAAGCAAAATGCAGCTGCTCTCCAAGATCGTCTCGATGCCATCGCAAGAGAGCACGGTGATGCTTACATCAATGGTGTTATGTCTTCTTTCGATCCACTCAAGGCTCGTACTTTCGATTCATCATGGAACTGGGCTCGTCAAGATGCATTGGCTATGTTCTACGACATTATCTTCGGTCGTCTTACAACTGTTGATCGCGATAGTAGGTGTATCATTGGATATCAATATTTTTTTTTTGCTAACAAACCTAAAGTTACCTCACGTTGCCTCAACATCATCTCACGTGCTGATCCAACACTCATCGATTACATGAGCTACTACATCGGCAACGTCAACGTTGAGCTCGGCCCAACCTACAAGCTTGCTAAGGAATTGGGTGAGCAGCTCCTTGAGAACTGCCGTGAGGCCGTCAAAGAAGGTGAAGGTCCTAAGTACAAGGATGTCACCTTCCCAACTGCTCCTCATACTGAGGTTACCGCTAAGGGTGACATTGTCTACTCTGAAATCAACAGAGAGGACGTCCGTAAGCTTGAGCACTACGTCAAGGAGATGGCTGCAGGTGGTAAGATCTCTACTCAAAACGTCAACCTCGACAAGGTTCAATCAGATGTCGAGAAGCTTTACGAGTTGGTTAAGTCACAGCCACAAATCTCCGAAACACACAAGACTTCAATCAAATCACTTTACGATGAGGTTCTTCGCTCTCTTGGTCGTCCAGCAAGTATTCAAGCACCACCTCCACGTACTCGTCGTTCATCTTCACAATTCTTGCGTCCAGAGGTTTCTGAGAATGCTACTGTCCACGATGACAAACTTCCATTCCTTCACCTTAAGCGTAAGGTTGGAACCAACTGGCAATACAGCACTAAGTTAACTGAGATCTGTGAGTAACTTTTTGCTTCATTGAGTTTTCTAACGTACATATAGACCTTGACATCCTTACAGAGATTGCCACCTCTGGTACTACTTTCAAGGACAAGAACGCACTTCTTACTGGTGTCGGTAAGGGCTCTATTGGTGTAGAAATCGTCAAGGGCTTGATCGCTGGTGGTGCTCGCGTTGTTATCACCACCTCCCGTTACAGTCGTGCTACTGTTGAGTACTACCAAGCAGTCTACCATGAGTGTGGTTCACGTGGCTCATCACTTACTGTCGTTCCATTCAACCAAGGTTCCAAGCAAGATGTTGAACAACTTGTTGAATACATCTACTCAACCCTCGGTATGGATCTTGATTACGTCCTTCCATTTGCTGCTCTCCCAGAGAATGGTCGTGAAATTGATGGTCTCGATGACAAGTCTGAACTTGCCCACAGAATTATGTTGGTTAATGTTCTTCGTTTACTTGGTGCTGTCAAGGCTAAGAAGGCTGCTCGTAACTTCGTTACCCGCCCAACTCAAGTCGTACTCCCACTCTCACCAAACCACGGTCTCTTCGGTAACGATGGTCTCTACTCTGAGTCTAAGATCTCTCTCGAGACACTCTTCAACCGTTGGAGCTCAGAAAGCTGGGGTGACTACCTCTGTCTTGCTGGTGCCGTCATTGGTTGGACTCGTGGTACCGGTTTGATGAGTGCTACAAACATTGTCGCTGAAGGTGTTGAAAACCACGGTGTTCGTACCTTCTCTTCAAAGGAAATGGCATTCAACATCCTCGGTTTAATGCACCCACTTCTCTTCGACATTACCCAAGTTGAACCAATCTGGGCTGATCTTAACGGTGGTATGGACAGATTACCTGATCTTGCTCAAATTTCCACCAAGCTTCGTCAAGATCTTCAAGCCGATGCGGCTCGTCGTCGTGCTATTTCTGCGGACAACTCAGCTGACTTCGCCACTGTTAACGGTGTTGAAGCTGAAGGTCTCTACAAAGAAGTTAAGGTTGCACCACGTGCTAACTTCAAGTACGGCTTCCCAGATCTTTCTAAGCCAGAAGTATTCGGTGATCTCGGTAAACTTGAAGGTTTGATCGACCTCGATAAGGTTGTTGTCGTTTCCGGTTTCGCTGAAGTCGGTCCATGGGGTTCAGCTCGTACCCGTTGGGAAATGGAAGCCCGTGGTGAGTTCACCATTGAAGGTTGTATCGAAATGGCTTGGATGATGGGCTTCATCAAGCACTTCGATGGTCGTCTCAAGTCTGGTCAATTATACGTCGGTTGGGTTGACAGCAAGTCTGGTGATCCAGTCGATGACAAGGATGTCAAGCCAAGATATGAAAAGCCTATTCTCGAGCACACTGGTATTCGTTTGATTGGTAGGTTTACTAACCATACAATATTTACTTTTCTAACTTGAACCTACAGAACCAGAACTCTTCAAGGGCTACGATCCAAAGCGTAAGGGCTTCAATCAAGAAATTGAGCTCAACCACGACTTGGAACCAATAGAAGTCTCCGACGCTGATGCTGAGAAATTCAGAAATGAGCATGGTGACAAGGTTGACATCTGGCAATCAGAATCAGGCGAATGGTCAGTTAAGCTCAAGCGTGGTGCACGTGTTCTCGTACCAAAGGCATTCCACTTTAACCGTCTCGTCGCTGGTCAACTTCCAACAGGTTGGGACGCTGGTCGTTATGGTATCCCAGCTGACATTGCTGCTCAAATCGACCGTACTGCTCTCTGGTCACTTGTTGCAGTTACCGAAGCTCTCGTCAATTCTGGTATCACTGATCCATATGAGATCTACAAGTATGTGCACCCATCTGAAGTTGGTACCTCCCTCGGTTCCGGTATGGGTGGTATGGAAGCGCTCTCAGCGATGTTCAAGGATCGTCGTGAAGAGAAGGACGTCCAAATGGATATTCTTCAAGAAACTTTCATCAATACTGTCGCTGGTTGGGTTAACTTGCTCCTCATGTCTTCATCTGGTCCAATCAAGATTCCAGTTGGTGCCTGTGCTACTGCTCTTCAATCTCTCGATATTGCATGTGACACACTCCTCACCGGTAAAGCTAAGGTTATGATTGCTGGTGGTTTCGATGACTTCTCTGAGGAGGGTTCATATGAATTCGCAAACATGAAGGCCACCTCAAACTCTGAGACTGAATTCGCTAACGGTCGTGAACCAAACGAGATGTCAAGACCAACTACTACTACACGTGCTGGTTTCATGGAATCACAAGGTACTGGTGTACAAGTTCTCATGACTGCTTCAACTGCTATCAAGATGGGTTCTCCAATTCGTGGTGTCATCGGTTTCACTTCCACTTCATCTGATAAGGCCGGTCGCTCAATTCCAGCACCAGGAAAGGGTCTTCTCAGCGTTGGTAGAGAAATCCACTCTGACGTTCCAATCCCAACTCTTGACATTAACTACCGCTCAAGACAAATGCAATTCCGTCGTAAGCAAGTCTCCGAATGGTTGGATAATGAACTCGAATTACTCTCTGAGGAATTCGCTGCAATTGAGAAGAGTGGTGGCAAGGTCGATGAAGCTACTATCAAAGCAAGAACCTCATTCTTGGAAGAAGAAGCTGAACGTCAAGAGAAGCAAGCATTGGCATCATTCGGTATGCTTGAAGGCACCGACGCACGTATCGCTCCACTCCGCCGTGCGCTCGCTGTTTGGGGTCTTAAGGCTGACGACATTGGTCTCTGTACTTTCCACGGTACATCTACCAAGGCCAATGACAAGAATGAGTCTGAGACTTACAATGAACTCTTCAAGCACCTCGGTAGAACTGAAGGAAACGCTTGTCCAGTCATCGCCCAGAAATGGCTCACTGGTCACCCTAAGGGTGGTGCAGCAGCATGGATGTTCAACGGTGCTGTCCAAGCTATCAACGATGCTATCATTCCTGGTAACCGCAACGCTGATAACATTTCCGCTGAGATGCAAGCCTTCAAGTACTTGGTCTACTTGTCTAAGTCAATCAAGGTCGATGCTATCAAGTGTGGTATCTTGACTTCATTCGGTGAGTTTCATTTGGTGTATCTAAGGCAATTTACTAACATATTCAGGTTTCGGACAAGTTGGCGGTTCATGTCTTATTGTTCACCCAGCATACCTCTACGCGGCTCTTAGCCAAGAATCTCTCGAACAGTATGCCAAGCTTAGAGCTGACCGTGAGCGTGACAGCTACAAGAAGCTCAATGCACACATGATCCACAACAACCTCGTTCAAATTAAGGAGACTCCACCATTCGCATCAGAAACAGAAATTCCAGTTCTCCTCAACCCACTCGCACGTACTGAAAATGATAACAAGGGTTCATACTCGTGAGTGTTTGAATAATTAGTGCTGAATTCGTCTAACAGATACATAGATTCCCAAAGAAGCTTAATGAGAAGTTATCATACAAGACTGGAAACGCTGGCGTTGCTAGCGAGATGCTCAAATCAGTTGATGGTGTTCAAGGTGTAGGAACTGATGCAGTACTTATCTCAGCTGTTCCAGTTTCCAACCCAACATTTGTCGAACGTAACTTCACAACTGGAGAAGTTGCATACTGTGAGAAGCAACCAGACTCAAAGGCATCATTCGCAGCAAGATGGGCAGCTAAAGAGGCAGTCTTCAAAGCACTCAACACTAAGGGTAAAGGCGCAGCAGCATCAATGAAAGAAATTGAAGTCGTTTCATCAGAGACAGGACCAACTGTAAAGTTACACGGTGACGCAGCCAAAGCAGCAAATGAGAGAAGCGTCAAAGAGTTCAAGTTATCACTTTCACATTCAGAGGACGTCGCAATTGCTCTCGCGTTCGCACAATAGATGATTATTTTATAAGTTTAGTTAGTTCTCTAGGGTTTATTTTTTTCCTTATGTATTTTTCTTATCTATTAATTAATATTTCTCTCTTATATTCTTAGCCAGCTAAAATGTGTATAAATTTGGTAAAATACATGATTGTTCAGGGAATAAGAATGTAGAAAAAAAATCTTTAAAAGTTCCATATTGAGTTAATATCAAGTGAGAATGGTATGTTTTACTTTTTTAGAGAACAACTTTGCTATCATCGCCAGCAACGAATGACATACGCGATTGCTGTGGTGGATATTGAGCGTAAGACATAACTCTTGACTTCCTGTCTATGATCTTTTTAGCAAATTCTTCATCTTCAAAGACAGTAAGATAGCTGCTATTACGCTGATCATGTTGTGAAGTCGTTGAGCTCTCTTCTTCTACGATTGGTGATACGGCTATAGGTCTAACTGAAGTGGGTAAACCTGGTGAATTAGGATCGATATTGAGAGGGAAAAATGAAGGTGGTCTTGGTGAAGCTGGCAAACCTCTCAGGTTCTTTGCCTTATCGTTAAGCTTTGGTGGTACTTTCGGATTGCAAATCTCAATCCAGCTTGCTCGAACGTTTGACAAATCAGGTTTAGATTTATAGACGCTTTCCCTATTAGATTTGAAGGTAGATAATGGACGAAGGTTGTATGTGTTTCTATGATTAACCGCTACTGATTTCCTTACGGAGTCGATGTCCCCACCAGTATCATCGAGATCTTCAACGTAGAATTCTTCATCTTCTGCTGGTGCAACGATAATAGAAGTTTGTAACATAGGGGGTGCATCGTATTTAATGAGATAAATAGTAACTAGTATAATTGATATAGCGGCTAAAACTGTTAAAACGACTGTTAGAGTAATATTTAATGAATGTCCTGCCATTTTATACAGTTTATAACTTCTTTTTTGTTTTTTATTTCATACAGTGATCTTCGTCGTTAGTTGCAAAGTTTGTACTCTACGGTGATATATACAATGGCGGACAGAGATGAACGTAAAATAGTGCGATTGGATAAGGAGAGAACGCATAACGTGCGTCTATACATAGCTATTATAATAGTATTCTGATAGCTCTATAGGTGCATTCAACTGACTTCCCAGGTAACTACCCAGGAGAGAATTTAGAGTGGAATTTAGAGGCTTTCAAGAAGGTGAGGTTGTTACACTTCAAACTATCACCTACTAAACTATCCTAAGAACTTAACTACCCACGTTAATGCCGTCGCAGAAGACGAAATTGAATTCGATTTAATAGGCGTTGATCCTAGCATAGCAAATGCATTGAGGAGAGTTATGATAGCTGAAGTACCAACCGTCGCAGTAGAGAACGTCTTCGTTTTCAACAATACATCCGTTATGCACGACGAAGTTATGGCACACAGACTTGGTTTAGTACCTATTTTATTCGATGCTGAGAGACTCGAGGAATTCCAAAAAGGTGACAGTCCAAACGATCAGAATACAATCGTTTTCACCCTTCAAGTCGCTTGCACCCGTAAAGCAAAAGTTGCAGCAGGCGAGACAGATCCTGATAAAATATATGAAAACCACAAAGTATATTCAAAGGATTTCAAATGGGTCCCACAAGGTGGTCAAGCTTCTGACCCACTTTTCACCGATAATCCACCACGAGTCGCATATCCTGAAATTCTCATCACTAAACTCAGACCTGGTCAATCGATAGATTTGGAATTACACTGTGTCAAAGGTCTCGGTCAAGATCACGCTAAGTTCTCCCCAGCTGCTACCGCCTCATATAGATTATTGCCTACTGTGAAACTTCACCAACCAATCAAGAGTGAACATGCTGAATTATTTGCTAGCTGTTTCTCTGAGGGCGTTGTAGAAGTCAGAGAGAACAAAAAGGGTGAAAAGGAAGCTCACTATGTTAACCCACGTAAGGATACTGTATCAAGAGAAGTTTTAAGACATCCAGAATTTGACGGTGTCGTCGAACTTGGTAGGATAAGAGATCATTTTATATTCAACATTGAAACAACGGGTGCTGTTAAATCCGTAGATATGTTGCCTAGATCTTGCAACGTTATCAAATCGAAAGTACAGAAAATTAGAGAAGGCTTAAACACAATAGTACATGGCAAGCAAGAAGAAGAAGAAGAGAATGCAGATGAGCAAGACGAACAAATGGAGGAATAATTTTGTTGTTTCTTAATCCCTTTAGATTTTCTTCACCTTCCTTCTTGTACCATGATGACATTTATTTATTACAGATTGAATAGAAGTTTGATAGCCAGTAGAAGTATTAGAACCTACAAGAGTGCTGCCACTAGCGGTTCTTCTGAACATGGATTTGGTTTGAGAGGTTAGTAGTGTGTGTCGATCTATAGACCCATTTTGACGAACGAGAGCAGGAAATGGCGTAAGGACAAGCAAACATCAAACCAGAGAAGCGTTGTTCAATCTGAATAGCAAAAATAGACAAGATTCCAATCAGAAATTACCTTCATTTAACAAGAACTATGTTGAATTCACAGAATCAGTTAAGAGTTTTACAGGCTTGACACTAGTAGATGGTTTATTAGAAAGTATACAGTCTATAATAGGCGCTAAAACACTGCCAACGTCAATACAATCACTCTCTTTTATGTCACTATTAAATGGACGCAATAAACAGAGTTTGTTAGCTGCTGAGACTGGAAGTGGCAAAACATTCGCATTCTTAATCCCACTCATACACTCCTTGAAATCAACCGAGGGTTCGTCGAAGAAGACGAAACCTAGAGCTATCATAGTGGCACCAACGAGAGAACTATGCCGTCAGTTAACGTCCCAAGTAAAAGCATTAACGCATAATGCAAAACTTAAGAGTACATATGTACACAACGCTGAAGATGGTCCATTTGACAATGACGACGTTATCGTAGGAAGTCCAGAGCAGTTACTCAAATTAGATGACGGATTTGAAGGTGTAGAATGGCTCGTTATAGATGAAGCTGACGCATTATTTGAAAAAGACTTTATCGCATCAACTGAATCACTGATTGAAACTATACGTCGCGTAAGAGGTAACAATGTCAATCTTGTTATGAGCACTGCGACAGTAAATGAGAAATTTAGTAAATACTTGGACGAGACTTATCCGAAAATAAATCGCCTTATAAGTCCAAAAACACACACACTTCCACGAGCTTTGAAAGTTAATTACGCACCATACGTCAGTGGTAATAAGTTAGCTGATCTCAAGAACGCAATAAGTGATTCAATGTACACAGCGGGTGTATCAAATAAATCAAGGAATTCGAAAGTATTGGTATTCGTTAATACAAACGATAGAGCGGAAAAAGTTTGTGAATATTTCAACGAAAAGGGACTTAAAAGTGCTGTCATGACTAGTATATCTAAGGGTAGATCTAAAGTATCTAACAGACCTATAAAGGAGTTTCTCAGAAATGCTGAACATACTCCTGATTCACCTCAAGTTTTAGTAACGACTTCACTGTTAGCCCGTGGATTAGATTTTGGTACTCATGTTCAGAATGTCTTTATCGCTGAGGAAAGTGGTAGCACTGTTGACTTTTTACATGTGAGTGATCTGCAAAACTTAGTCTTCTCTCTAACTCTCAAATAGCGCGCTGGTAGAACTGGTAGAGCGGGTGCCCAAGGAAATGTTACTGTAATGGTTCCTAACAAAAAGTACCAAGATATGACGAAGAGGAGACGCTAATTGCTTGTATTATTTATTGTTATAGAATTTTGATATCATAGAATATCTTCCTAATATTTAATAGGCTATGCCTATTACCGGTTAACTATCCACAATCATGATAAAATTGCATCACTTGGAAAACAGTAGAAGTGTTAGAATACTCTGGGTATTAGAAGAACTTGGAATTGAGTATGAATTGAAAACTTACAAAAGGTTACCTTCTGGATTGGCCCCACCTGAATTGAAGGCTGTTGACCCACTTGGACATGCACCTATCCTTGAGGATGACGGTCATACCGTAGCGGAGTCCGGTGCTATTATAGAATACCTCGTTGAAAAATACGGTGGTGGAAAATACACCAACTCTGATGACGCATTTTGGAAGCACTACATCGAGGGTTCCTTAATGCCATTCTGTGTATTCAAGTTAGTCCTGAGTAAAGGTATTGAATCTATTCCTTGGTACTTGCGTTCAGTACTCGCTGTTGTACCTCGCGCAATTCTGAGCCAATGGGTTGATCCAAATCTTAACAACGCGGTTGAAATCGTTGACAAACAATTGAAAGGTAAACAAGGATGGGCTGTCGGTGGTGATGTGGATGGGAATCCAACTATCGCTGACTTCATGTTGGGATTCACCATAGATGTCCTTGCATTTGGTGGTAGATTAGAACATGTTGGCGAGGGAATCAAAAGCTACGCTGAGCGTTTACAATCATATCCATCTTATAAGAAGGTATGTTATTCATTAAATACATAATGAAGGCTAATAATTACAAAAGGCTATCGAAAAATCAGGCAACTATCGCTATAAAGCCTCACTATAAAGCTAAGAAGAATCGGATAAAGGAGATTGTGTAAAGTCATTAGAATCATTAGTAATTTGATCTTTTTGTTTCTCTTGTAGACTCCTTTTTGGTGGTGATGACAATGCAGATGAATTTGATGAATTTGTTGGCGAGAATAGTTGATTAGATGCTGATTGAATATCACTGAATATGTAATCATTCGGGGATGCTGCTCTAGGTAATATACTATGATTCGTCGATAAAGGCGATGACTGTCGTGGCTTGGTGTTTAATTTTGATTTTACCGGTTGCTGTTCTATGATAAGGGAATCTCGAGAATTGGAAAATAATAACTCACGCTTATAGCTAGGTTGTAAACCTGTTAACTGCAGACAAATCCAGTTTTGAATACTTACATGTAGTTGTTGTTGAAGCTGGCGTAGGTGTTGGTTTTGACACTTTGGCAGGCTGTCGGTTGTTAGTTGATAGGATAACGAGAAAAATAAATTACAGACTTGAGCATTTCTAGTAGCATTTGAAGAATTTCTAGATGATAAACGTGACCCGCCGAGTCCTAGACAATTGTTCAAATGTGGTGCATATCTATTGGAGGATATTTGACGTTTACAAATTAAACACTCAAAATTTGGATTTTGCAAGTCGCCAGTACCTTTTTGTATACCACAATAATCGAGATTATTAGAAGAATTTGATGGATTATTATACAGTAGCTGATTTGATTGCTTATTTTGAGTTGATTTTGTATCTAAGATAATTTCGAAAAGGATATCGCCAATTAAAAGCTTTGTCAGTTCATTCACTGTATCCTCTGACATTTTATAGTTCTCTGACGCTTCTCAATGGTCTACTATCTTGGGCGTTAACGTCATCGAGTGGTAGAAGCGAAATATTTTTCAATTTTTTATTTTTTAGTTGATTATATGAGAATGATAAGGAAGGATGACTAGCGTAGCTTTCTTCTATTGTTTTTGGTATACTATCAATGTACTCTTGATACTGTTCAGGCTGATCCAGCTTTATCAAGCAGCGAATAGACAAATCGAAGAATTCCCTATTGTTTTTTAAATCTAATGCCAGTAGATTATCGAGACACTCCTTGTAGCTCTTTTTATAAAAAAGCCAATTCAACTTGTATTCAAGTGCGCTACTGTTGAAGTTGTCCTTATAATCTAAAAACCACTGTTGACTAATTAGAATTGCAGGCTGATAATCTAACTACCTACCTCTTTGTCAAATACTTGGACATTGTCTTTGAATGAAATCAGACTCTTCTCATAGAGTTGCTGATATCTGTCGACATTTTTTGTAGTCTCAAATAAATCATCGTCTATAATCCAATCATCCATCATCTTGAATGTTATTGATAAAAACTAAAACTGATATCACAAATTTAAATAAAATAAAGAAATTTTTACTAGAAATATACAATCATATAAAAGATCCCACTAAACCAAATTTCAATAATTTATTGAACGATTTCATATTCAACTGTAATCTGCACTTGAAGACATTGGCAAAATTACGTCATCGATATAATCTCTTAAATTCTCAATACTTGGTAAGTCCTCGTTACTATTAATTATGACGTCACTTTTTGACATCAATAAAGGACTTAAAGAGCATTTCACATAATTATATTAATGATCTAATCACTATATCAAAAAGGCTTGACGGTATTCATTTGCCCGTAACCTCAACAAACTCACCGTTTGACCACAATCCTTATCAATCCCTCTCAGATTACCTCTCTTTTGATGATTACAATGATTTTATTAGGGGCATACAACTTGATTTGGATAATTTACAAAGTTGCTTACAATCTTCGAAGAATCTGATGCGATGTTTGGATATCGTTGTACATCAACAGTACCCTTCTTACTCTGAATTGGTGGAGTTATCTCAAGAATATACGTTTATCAATCAGTGGCTAGATATATACAAGTCTACAATTGAACCTTCAATAGATGAGCACTTAAGATCGGTTGAATCGCATTGGAATCAACTTATTGACGCCGAATCGAATGATTTGACAGAACAAGAGGAAATTATACTGACACAAGATGTGGAGGAGCTTACGTTGATCGTTAATGAATCTCAAGAGACTCTCGCGGAAGCTGAGATAATGCAGAAGCGCTCAGATAACTTGCAAGCCAATTTTGAGAGACAAGTCAACTTTATACAGGATCAATTAAATGAGCAGCAGTCTATCAATGTGACTATCAACGAATCAATCGAATTAGAAAATGATATAGAAATCTATTTTGATAAACTCTCAAATGATATCAAATCAAGACTGAAGTCATCTCAGGAGTTGTTCAATCGGTGGTCTAACTATCTGCGAATGAATGAGCATCTATCTGGTGAACTCAAACGTCAAGAAGATATTAGAAAGGAGATTGAACGGATCAGAGTTGATGCCAACAATCAGATTCAGAATCTATACAACCACAGTCAAATAAAAGCCGATAAGTTTTGGAGAGAAAATGAAGCATACCTTCCAGCCAATCTAGTTGAGACTTTCAGAAGCAATCTAATTCTACAGCTCGACTAGATTTTGCATATACCATGTCTTATTATCACATCTAAGTTGATGAATTTATGTTATTATTATTGTATTTTACATAAATTAATAATGTTATGCATTTCATACTATCTATCAGTGAATTTTGAAATAAAAATTTTCCATTTTGAATTTCACTCGTCAAGTAATTTTCAGTGACTCGTTCTCATCTTGACCATCTACAGCCAACTTTGGCTAACAGATTGAGCGAGAGTGATATAATAGTGACTATTGAAACTACTTATATCACTCTCGCTATTGTTAGTCTATTGTGAGTCTAGCTGTTTATATCCAGCAACGCAGACGCCGAACTTCCATGATGTCTGTATGATAGGCCTGATGGGGCTCTGCCCCTTGATGTCAACTATAAAGAGAACGACAAGCATATGTCTGAGAAATAATGGCGTTTTTGCTGTTGCTGGTGATATCTTTTATGTCAATTTGCTAACATAGTATTCAGGATATCGCTCCATTGTTTTATTGTTTTATTATCATAGTCAATGTTAATGCATGTTATATATCAATAAATTAATCTATCTGTTTCGTTTCTTTTGCAGTATAATCAAAATTTTAACCGACCACGCTCCAAATTGAGGGGTCACTCCGCCATAATAAATACCGTCTGACTGGCCAGCTCACTATTGTCTCGCTTAGAGCCGCTCGCTTGTTGTCTGCTGATATCATATGTCGATCGTTACTGCCCCATTTAGTGTTAAATTTATATAATGTAGTATGAGACTATTTGTATACAATGTTTTAGCTCCATCAGTTATGTATCTAAGAATTCGTGGAGCATTTCTTAGTTTTTCCTATTCTCTTATCAATGTTGTTGATAAGCGACAGTGACCATCAAAAAAGAATAGATGGCTTCATTTTCTTCTGCTCAGAGGATAAGGCATAGCTTTATTAGCTACGATGATGAGTAAGTTTACCTATCTATTCACTCAGTTCTTCGTTGACTGACAGCCCCAGCAATCAGGATTTCTCTGTGGGACCTGAGAATCGTGCAAAAACGGCGCACCTGGCAGATTTAGCAATGTCAGATAATGAGTCTTCTAACCACGATGAATTGGAATTCGATCAGTCCGATTCACCCCCGCAAGAGTATCCCTCACCATTCGACACTCTTCACGACAGTGGAATTACTTATAGACCGCAATCAACTCCAGACATAGTTGTTAATGATTCTACTCCTCTACTATACCACAGCAATGACTCATTTATATCAACAAACAAACAATCAACCGGCTTTATCTTTAAAGCAACAATGCATAAGTTCTTCTTGGACTTTACATCTTTACTCCCTGCGACATTTTTAGGTTTGATGTTGAACGTTATTGATGGTGTCTCTTACGGTCTTATCGCTTTCCCGCCTGGTAAAACTTTCAGTGGTTTCGGCGGCGACGGTGTTTCAATGTATATGATTACTTGCATCGTCGGTCAATTAGTTTTTAGTTCAGGTGGTAGTATCTTTACCGGTGGCAATGGCACAATGATTATAGAGACTGTTCCATTTTTTCACATTCTAGTCGATATCATCGAAAGAAATACTAAAGACACTCATGAAATTATCGCAACTACTATGATTTCATTCGCTTTGTCTAGTATTTTCGTTGGTTTGACTTTCTTCTTGCTCGGTAAAATGAGATTGGGTTCTTTCATTGGATTCTTCCCAAGGCACATTCTTGTAGGATCTATAGGCGGTGTTGGTGTTTTCTTGATAGAAACTGGTTTAGAAATCACAGCTGGTTTGAATAACGAAGGCTTTTCCTATTCTTGGGCAACGTTTAATCATTTATTCACCAACTTGCGGGTCTTCACACAATGGTTTCCCGGTCTTATTTTAGCAATAGTTCTTCGCACACTTACTCACTTTTTCACCCATCCTTTGGTTACCCCAATGTTTCTCGTTTGCATCCCGATCGTTTTTTACATAATAGTCTTGTCAGCCCAATTACCATTAGACAAATTGCGCGATCTGAATTGGATATTCGACGTTGGTGAAGGTGCAGATGTACCCTTCTATAGATTTTACACATACTTTGATTTCAGAGCTATCCACTGGAAAGCAGTCGTTGAAACACTCCCAACTCAACTAGCTCTGGTTTTTTTCAGCATTCTACACGTACCATTGAATGTTCCAGCTTTGAGTGTCAGCTTGGATGTAGATAATGTCGACCTTGATAAGGAGTTAGTGGGTCATGGTTACTCTAACACATTGGCTGGACTGTTTGGTACATTCCCAAATTACCTCTGCTATTCAAACTCCATTTTGTTTTATAGGACGGGCGGTGGTTCAAGGTTATCAGGGTATATGTTAACATTCGCAACCTTCTGCATTATGTTGGTGGGTCCTGGTGCCATCTCTTACATACCCGTTATGGCAGTTGGTACACTCATTTTTGTCCTCGGTATCGACCTCACAAAAGAAGCGGTTTGGGATACGTATGGGAAAGTAAACAAATTGGAATATTTCACGATTTGGGTCATTGTGATATCAATGTCATTATTAGATTTCGTCACTGGTGTAATTATTGGTATCATTCTCGCTTGCTTGTTCTTCGTTGTTCAGAATGCACGTAGAAGACCAGTGAGAGCTATCTTCAACGGTCAATCTTTGAAATCCACCGTTAGAAGACACGCTATTCAAAGATCATTCCTACATAGGGTTGGTAAACAAACTCAAATTATACGTTTACAAGGTTTTCTGTTCTTTGGCACTATCAATGTGGTCGAAGAGATGACAAGAAATATGTTGGATGCTGCACAATGGGATAGAAATCCACTGAGATTCCTTATACTTGACCTTAGTTTAGTCAGCGGTGTTGATTTCAGTGCTGCTGAATCATTCGTCAGAATTGCAAAATTACTCATTGCGCGCGATGTAACATTAGTGTTGTGCGGTATCGAATCACCTGATTCCAATGTTGGTATTGCGCTAAGGAGCGTAGGTTGTTGGTCAGATCGTGATGAATTTAGATTGGAAGTCGCGAAAGATCTCAATGATGCTCTTGAGTATGTTGAAAATGCATACCTTCGTGGATTATATTCACATCCTGCATCACATAAGAAATATCAAGCGTTGACAACTACCGGTGGTGTTGATTTCCCTCAAAAACACAAATTAGCTTTTAGGTTGTCAGGAAGTATGTCAACATCTCCTCGTAATAATCTTCTCCAGGATGCTGCTACTTCTACAGAAGCTATTCATCAAGGTCACTTACATACACGTAACGAGGCCCTTAGTGCAACATACCCTAATACAACGTTCAGAAATGTTTTCGAAGATGAAGATTGTGAAGGAGATGAGACGCCAAGGGTGGCATCGTATGCAGATAATCTTAATAATGCGAGTGTTGAGCAAAATCATGCTAATCAACACCCCCAACCGCTCAGTTTAATCATCGGTACCTTCAAAACGTACACCGATGCACATATAGACTTCTATAGACAACTTGCACCATACTTCTCACCCCTACGACTCGCTCCCGGTGATCTCCTTTGGCGTCAGCATGAAGAATCAAATGGGTAAGTTATGATGTCTATTTTCAGGAAATTCTAATGACTTTTTGGTAGATTTTACCTCATTGAAAGCGGTATTCTTAAGGCTTCTTATATGTTTGATGGTCATAATTCACCCGTCGATGAAACGATGCTTACTGGTACAGTTGCTGGTGAAATTTCTGGTGTATCGGGATCAAAAAGGAACTGTACAGTTGTTGCAGAAACAGAAACAATGTTGTGGCATTTATCACACGTATCTTTGCAAAGATTAGAACAAAATAGACCTGAAATCCAACGTGAAATGGTGAGAATTTTACTTAAGATCGGTTATGATGAAATTGTCAGTTTGACATCCTATTTGGCTGCTGGATTAGCATAGAAACTGTTTAGTATAAAAATGCATAGTTTATATTTTTTTATATTTTATTTTTTGTTCTACTCCTTGTACAGACGCTATCAGCACAAACGGGGACGGGAACGGTCGATAAAACAAAATCTACCAATTTCACTGATAAATCTTGCCCAAAGTGTCGTCAAATAACTCACAAGGTCAAGATCAACGGCCTTCACTATCACCAACTGATAGACCAGTTAAGAAGCTAAAAGTTGAACCGCAATCGTCGTCTATTATGATGGCGAACTCACAATCGTCTGATAGGGGCGTATCCTCACACTCTAGATACTCTAACAAATCTGCTATGTTCTTAGGCCACTTACACACCGTCTTGAATAGCTTATCTGCATCACCATCACCAATTCCGCTAGCACCTGCTATCAAAGCTGGTAAACTGCCTAGTAACGTTAGTTTACCACCTTGGTCATTTGATCCTTGGGAAGGTCCACAAAAGGTTTGTTGATAGTTGATTAATAGCGCCAATTAATTACTTTATAGGATGAGCTCATGGGTGCAATAGAGGACCATATTTCTAGATTAGCAGAACGTCTCAGAAAGGCTGAGACCATTTCAGCCGCTTTCCTTGCTGTACAAGCACAAACCCAAAATCCATCAAACAACAAAGATAATAAAGATAAAGACGCACCATCTTCTCACGGCTCAGATGATAGCGAGAACAACAAGCAACCTAACTCAGATATTGAACAACAAACTCCACAACTTTTACCTCAACCTTTACCACTCGATCCAAATAACCCGCTCACGGATTTAGCTGGCGCAGCAGCCACCGCACTTTCTTCGGCATCTTCTAACCCGGATAGTCTCACTCAGTTTGATAAATCTCAATTGGCTCACCTTCCACTTCCAAATCCATTAATGTTCCTTGCTAACCCGATAGATCCACATGAAACACCGATCGATCCTTCAGAGGAACTCAGGTTATTAAAAGCTCAGGTACAAGATGTAGCAAGAGTCTGTAAGGCTGTTGCAAATGGTGATTTATCTCAAAAAATTGTCGTTCCGGTACAAGGTCATGTTATGGTCGAATTAAAGGATATTATCAATTCTATGGTTGACAGATTGCGCACGTTTGCTACAGAGGTAACTCGTGTTTCTCTCGAAGTCGGTTCTCAAGGTAAACTCGGTGGTCAAGCTGTCGTTGAAGGCGTTGATGGTACATGGCGAGAGCTCACTGATACGGTAAATAGTTTAGCTGCCAATCTCACGAATCAGGTCAGATCCATTGCAGAAGTTACGAAAGCTGTTGCTAAAGGTGATCTCACGAAAACTATTGAAGTTGAAGCTAATGGTGAAATATTGGAATTGAAAATGACAATTAATGGTATGGTTGTACAACTTAATCATCTAGCGGCAGAAGTCACTCGTGTATCTCTAGAAGTCGGTTCGCAAGGTAAACTTGGTGGTCAAGCTGAAGATAAAGACCTAGAAGGTGTTTGGAAAGATCTAACGATTAACGTTAATCGAATGTGTACAAATTTGACAAACCAAGTGAGATCTATAGGTAGTGTTACAACGGCTGTCGCTAGAGGTGATCTAAGTCAAACTATCAACATTCTAGCTGAAGGTGAAATGGCTTTACTTAAAGATACGGTAAATGGTATGGTTGGTCAATTACGAATATTCGCTCGAGAGATTTCTAGAGTATCTCTTGAAGTAGGTACTCAAGGTAAACTTGGTGGTCAAGCCGTTGTCGAAGGTGTTGAAGGTACATGGGCTGAGCTTACTCATAATGTTAACAAGATGGCTGCAAACCTTACCTCTCAAGTCAGAGAAATTGCTCAAGTCACTAAATCCGTCGCTAAAGGTGATCTTACCAAGACTGTTGATGTTGATGTACAAGGTGAAATTCTTGAACTTAAGCTTACAGTAAATAACATGGTGGGTGGTCCTTTTTCCAAACGAGTATTTAATTTAACATGAAATAGGTTGCTCAATTACGTACATTTGCTGCAGAAGTAGAACGTGTCGCTCGTGAGGTCGGTACGGATGGTAATCTTGGTGGTCAAGCTGTTGTACCAAACGTTGAGGGTACATGGCGACAACTTACAGAATCTGTCAATCACATGGCTTTGAACTTGACTACTCAAGTCAGATCTATCGCAGAAGTTACAACCGCCGTCGCCAGAGGTGATTTGTCAAAGAAGATTGATGTCGATGTCAAAGGTGAAATCTTGAAGCTTAAGCAAACTGTCAATGGTATGGTTGGTTCATTGCGAACATTCTCAGATGAAGTCACAAGAGTTGCAAGAGAAGTAGGTACTGATGGTAAACTCGGTGGTCAAGCTAGAGTTGAGGGTGTTGATGGTACATGGAAATCGCTTACAGATAGTGTCAACACCATGGCAGCTAATTTGACATTACAAGTCAGATCAATCGCTGAAGCAACGAATGCTGTAGCTAGAGGTGATTTGGCTAAGAAGGTCTCTATTCAATCTTCAGGTGAAATTCATGAATTGGTACAAACTATCAACAGTATGATTGATCGATTGGCTGTCTTCGCTACTGAAGTTACCAGAGTTGCTAGAGAGGTCGGTACTGAAGGTAAACTCGGTGTACAAGCTCAAGTTGACAATGTTGATGGTACATGGCAAGAAATTACTCAATCCGTAAATACCATGGCTTCTAACCTTACATCACAAGTCAGAGGTTTTGCACAAATTTCTGCAGCTGCTGTCGGTGGTGACGTTACAAGATTTATTACAGTTGAAGCATCAGGTGAAATGGATAGTTTAAAAACTAAGATTAATCAAATGGTTTATAACTTGCGAGAATCTATTCAAAGGAATACTGCAGCAAGGGAAGCTGCAGAATTGGCTAACAGATCTAAGTCTGAGTTCTTGGCAAACACATCGCACGAAATTAGGACACCAATGAATGGTATTATCGGTTTAACTGGTTTGACATTAGAAACTGAATTAACTAGAACTCAAAGAGAGAACTTAATGATAGTTGCAAACTTAGCTTCATCTTTGCTGGCAATTATTGATGATATTCTTGATATTTCAAAGATTGAAGCCGGTAGGATGTCAGTCGAAACTGTACCATATTCATTAAGATCAGTCATTTTCACTGTCTTGAAGACATTAGCAACTAAAGCAGCACAAAATAAATTGGATTTAATTTATGACATCGAACCACATATTCCAGATCAAGTAATTGGTGATCCACTTAGAGTTAAACAAATTATAACAAACTTAATCGGTAACGCTGTCAAGTTTACTCAACAGGGTTACATTGCGTTATCTGTTGAAATGGTTGACGTACCACCAAATGCCAACGAAGGTGCTATTATGTTGCAATTCTGTGTAGCTGACACAGGTATCGGTATTGAATCCGATAAATTGGAAGTTATTTTCGAAACTTTCGCACAAGCTGATGGATCTACTACTAGAGTGAGTTCATTAAGTCCATTATCAAATAAATCTCATAATATTACTTAGAAATACGGTGGTACCGGTCTTGGATTATCCATTTCTAAACGACTCGTCAATCTGATGGGTGGTGAAATGTGGGTAGAAAGTAAATATGATCAAGGATCACAGTTCTACTTCACTGTTTTATTACAAGTAGAACACTTACCTTTATCATCAATCAAGGGTAAATTGGCGCCTGTACAAAATCGCTGCTTGCTGTTTGTTGATTGCAATAAAGATCAGACTGGTGTTGAAGATGTATTCAAGGAAGTTGGGGTACACTTGATTAAGGTACAATCCGTTGAAGAAGCTTCAATTAGACATCCACATGCCCCAATTATAGATACAGTAGTCGTTGATTCATTCCAAGTTGCAGAAAGATTACGTGAAGTTGATCATTTGAGGTACATTCCAATTATACTATGTGCACCATTCATACCAAGATTAAACTTAAAGTGGTGTTTAGATATGGGTATAACGTCATATGTTGCAACGCCAACGAATGTTCAAGATTTGGGTAACGCATTATTAGCAGCATTGGAGACATTAGCATTCCAATCTGCTGATACTGATCCAAAGGAGCATTACGACATTCTTCTAGCAGAAGATAATGTTGTTAACCAAAAATTAGCAACCAAATATCTCGAACAATCTGGACATAAATGTGAAATCGTTGGTAATGGTGCTTTAGCAGTTGAAGCATTAAAGAGTAGAGCATCGTCAGATAGAGCTTATGATTTAATTCTAATGGATGTTAGTATGCCTGTTATGGGTGGTATAGAAGCAACGACAGTTATAAGACAATTGGAGCAAGAGTATGGATATGAACGCACACCAATTATTGCTTTAACAGCACACGCTATGATGGGTGATAGAGAGAGATGTATTAACGCAGGAATGGACGAATATGTTACGAAACCATTGAAGAAATCTGATCTTCTATTAACAATTGCTAAAGTTGTTAGGGAGAGAACTTCAACTCAAGCTTTGATTATGAGTAGACCAGGTACAAATTTCAATCAACCTAAACAATCGCAACAGAAGCAAATCACGATGGGATAGGCTTCCTTTGTTTTGATTTTTATCTTGTGATTCCCATTGTATACCTATTTTAAAGATTTTTTCTACTATAAGATTTACTCACCTCAATTGTACTTTTTCTGATAAATTCAATCAATATGTCATATAAATTGATATTTTATTGCCCAATTAAGAATACTTCAAATGTATTAAGGGGTATTTTTGATAAAACTACTGCAGGTGGTATAGGAAATTACACTGAATGTTATTTCAAAACAAAAGGAGTCGGTAGTTTCAAGCCATCATCAGAGGCGAATCCACACATTGGTGAAGCTAACAAAGCTGAATACGTAGAAGAGGATAAAGTGGAGCTATTGACTGGTGGAGTTGATAACACTAAGAAGACGGTAGAGGTGTTGAAGAGTGTACACCCATATGAGGAAGTGCGTTAATAACTACACTATAGTCATAAACCATTAATAATCTATAGGTTGCTTATGAAGTCTACAGAATAGAAGATTTCTGAAGTGCAGGCCAATCAGAGAATGTGTAAATAAAGTGAGAGATTAAAATTGTGTATCAAAATACTTGTTATTCTAGAATGCTTTGTCTGTATCTGGAGTCTCTTGGTTGTAGAAGCCGCCAAGCTGTGATATTTGTGAGCGAAATAGCAAACGATTAAGGAAAGACTAACGAAAGGAACCTTTTGGAGAACATCCTAGGGATCGTTAGAAATCTATTAGATACGTTATATGATACCAACCTCTTTGAACTGGAGTAAAACGTAAGCTACCGATTTGAATTAAATAAGAAACATACCTTTGGAACAGGTGACAAGAAGAATGAACCGAATGATCCAATACCGACACCCCATAAAGCGAGTGAAGGTGCCCAGTTCTTAGCGAGCTTTTGGGATATCAGGCTGATCCCTCATACGATGAGCCTACTCACGAGAAGGTATGGTGCAGCTGGGTTAACCCTGTTTATTTTTTTGTTAATCCTTTCTGATTATTTACTTATTTTTTTAAACTAACATTTTTATGATTTAGATAATAGTCAAACGTAAGGCTTAAACAAACCAAAGCGTATATATCGAAAATAAAAAAATTTTAAATAAACATACTTCACTTAAGTGAAGCAAAAGTCTTCATAGCTGATGTCAGAGCTTCAATTTCCTTTTCGTAATTTTGTATCTTCTCTTGGTTATTTTGTTGAACTTGTACAGAAACCTTTTCAGCGTATCCATCAATTTGAGTTGCTTTTATCGTCTTTTCGAGTGTCATCTTTGCTGCCTTCTCCTTCTTTTCGAGTTTAGTGAGTTCTGCGTCAATATCTACAAGACCTCTAACTAAAACATGAAGATTTGCGTCAACGTTAATTGATTGAACCGCACATCCAACTGGAATTTCAGATGAGGTTGTTACGACTTCTAATACCTTGCAACCCTTAATCAAAGTCTTGAGAACTGCTAATTGAGATTTGAAAATCGGCGCTTTCTCTTCAGTAGTTTCAATGTAGGCTTGAATGTTGTTGCCTTGAACGTTGTAAGCTGTTGCAAGTGATCTTGTTGCCTTAATTGCACCGTATGCTGTTTCAAAGTCCTTGGCTTCTTGTGTAAATTCAAATGCAGGGTCCTATAATGTATGAGTATTGTTTGCAATTAAATGAATAAACTCACAGCCTTAGGGAACTCAGTAAGTGAGATAGATTCTGCGTTGTCATTTGGTCTGCGTGGAAGATGTTGCCATAATTCTTCAGTTACGTATGGCATGAATACGTGCATCATCTTCAAACCAGCATCAAGAGCAGTGTAGAGTGTGTTTTGAGCTGATCTACGAGATTTCTCATCTGCATCTTCTGCAGTCAATGGCTTAGATGCTTCAATGAAGACATCACATAATTCGTACAACCAGTAGTTGTAAATAACTTGTGTAGCGCTCATGAAGTTACGGTTGGTGAGGTCTTGATCGAGTTGCTTAGCACAGTAGTTTAACTTGGAGAGAATCCAACGTTCAACTAAGCTCTCATCACCTGTTGGTTTGGCACTAGCAGCTGGGGTCCAACCTTCTGGGAATTTAAGCATAGCGAATTTAGTTGCGTTGAATAACTTGTTGCAGAATTTTCTATTGCTTTCTACCTTTGAAATCTCAAGGTTAATATCACGGTTTGATGCTGTGTATGCACAAAGTGTGAATCTGAGAGCATCTGTACCACATTGTGGAATACCCTTAGGGAAATCTTTCTTTTGGCCATCAAGTGCTTTCTTTACTTCCCTTGGATCGAGATTGCTGTCGTAAAGTTGTTGGTGAAGTGCATCTAATTCACAACCTTCAATAACGTCAATTGGGTCAATAACATTTCCTAATGATTTTGACATTTTACGTCCATGAGCATCTCTAATCATAGCGTGAGTGAATACCTCCTTAAATGGCATTTGGCCTGTCAATGTGATACCAAAGAAAACCATTCTAGCAACCCAGAAGAAAAGAATATCCCAACCAGTTTCTAACAATGAGTTTGGATAGAAGTTCTCCATATCCTGTGTCTCATCTGGCCAACCCATAATTGAGAATGGCCATAAACCAGAACTGAACCATGTATCTAAAACGTCTTCATCTTGTTCAAGTGTGTATGGTTTACCATTTGCAATCTTTTCAGCGCGTTCCCTTGCTTCCTCAAGTGTACGACCAACAACCCAGTTTTTGTCATCTGATGATTCTTGTTCTTGACCTTCAATGTTGACAAAGTAAGCAGGACATCTGTGACCCCACCAGAGTTGTCTAGAGATACACCAATCTTGTTGGTTTTCTAACCATCTGTACCAATCACCTTCAGAGTGTTTTGGTTGGATAGTCATTTCACCAGCTCTAGTTCTCTCAATAGCTTCTCTTGACATATCTTGACAGTTGACATACCATTGTGGTTTCATGATTGGTTCAATAACATCACCTGATTTAGCACAAATTGGAATAACCATCGAGTTGTCCTTTGTATCAACGTAGCTACCAATTTCCTTCAACTTTTCAACGATAGTTCTACGAGCATGGAATCTTTTAACACCCTTGAATTCATCACCAGCATTGGCATTGAATGTACCATCGTCATTAAGGATGTTGATGAAAGGTAAGTTGTGACGTTTACCAACTTCGTAATCGTTGAAATCATGAGCAGGTGTAATCTTAACAGCACCAGTACCGAAAGCAGGGTCAACGCATATATCATCAACAATGATTGGAATTTCTCTATCAACGAATGGGTGTACCAATGTCTTTCCATGTAAGTGCTTATAACGTGAGTCTGAAGAGTGGACTGCTACGGCTGAATCACCAAGCATAGTTTCTGGACGAGTGGTTGCGACGATAATCTTCTCATCAGAACCTTTGACTTGGTAGGAGAATGAAGTGAGAACACCAAATTCAAACTTCTCTTTCTCGTCATATCCTGGTACATTGAGAAGCGTTCTACCTGAAATTTCTTTGCTGTCGAGCTCAAGGTTTGAAAGTGCAGTGTTCATTCTAACACACCAGTTGACTAATCTATTTGAACGGTAGATGATACCTCTTTCACGTAATTGACAGAAAGCTTCAATAACAGCCTTTGAAAGCTTTTCGTCCATAGTGAATCTAACTCTGTCCCAATCGTATGACGCACCAAGTCTTCTCAATTGGTTGGAAATACGCATTTGATATTCTTCCTTCCAATCCCAAACTTTACCTAAGAACTTTTCTCTACCGAGGTCATGTCTAGTTTGACCTGAGGACTTCCAGAGACGTTTTTCAACGACAGATTGAGTTGAAATACCTGCGTGATCATATCCAGGGTTCCACAAGACTGTCTTACCCTGCATTCTATTCCATCTAACGAGAGTGTCTTGTATAGAAATAGTTAAAGCATGTCCAATGTGCAAACTACCGGTGACATTTGGTGGTGGTGCTGGTACGACAAAGACTTCGCCGATTGGTTTACCGTCTGCGTCCAAAGATGGCTTGAAGAAGCCCTTCTTCTCCCACCAGTCATACCAAGCGGATTCTACAGCGACTGGATTGTAACCACTGGCCATTGGCTTTGTTGTGTCCTTTTTATCACCTTTTGGTGTCATATTAACGAAAGCTTCTTCTACGGGAGCTTCTTTTGCTGGTTTTACACGCTCCTTCTTTTGTGCGGCTTGCTGTTGCCATAATTGCTGTTGTTGTGCTTTTGCAGCCTTCTTTGCTTCAAATTCTGCAGCCTTTTGAGCTTTTTTAACTTTAAAGACTTAGTAATTGAATGTTTAAATAAAGCAATAACGCACTAGCAGATTTTGTTAACTCTTTTGGTTGCTCTGTCGACATTTTAGAAAATATCTTGAATGTCCTTTTGAGCATTCACTTTGAAGAAGAAAGTGGGAGGCTCATAAATTTAAAATGGTCAGTTTAGCTTTACAGTAGGATACTTGTTGAGCAAATATATAGACAGCTTTATTCAATTTTCAATCGCTATTACTAGTCATTATTCTGTTGATATGCACTTGTGCTTATATAAGGGCAACATTCACTGGTTTGATTGATAAGAATAAGACTGGTGTTTTAGGTACATTCTACAAATGCGCTAGAATTGGTGAGTCTTCTACTCTCTACAGCACACATCTGACGCAATATAACAGGCGAGAGACTATCACCCTATGTTGCAATATCTGCTATCATAATGGCTATTACTTTATGTACAATCTAAACTTTATACCTCGTTGACGACATATTGAAGAAGTTCTTTACTATCCACACTTGTGCACAACTCATTAATATAACAGCTAGAGTTTCAAATATAGCGTATGATTTCAGTCTTCTCTTTGTTGAATTGACTGTCGAAATGTTTCTGTTCTCTCTGGTTCTAAAGTACCTCTGATTACGCTGTAAAGTGGAGACTTGACCTTGGATCTTATATAAACTGTCTTCCAAACTCTGAGTCGAATCCTGTAAATACTTTGTTTTCTTTGGGAGTTCATGTCTAGGTTCTGACTCTACTAGGATATCAAAATCGACCAATTTCTCCTCCATTGAGCTCAATCTATTGTAAAAGCAGAATTTGTATTCACCGTAATGATTTCCAGTGAAGATAAAGTCACCTTGTCTTTCCTTTTCGCCATGTACGACAACATTCCCTTCTGGGTCAATAACTTCCCAATCGATATCAAAATTTCCACCTGATTGTACTGCAAAGTAGAAACCAATCTTCTCTCCCTATATTTATAGTTATAGATTGATATAAATATCCTCAAATAGACTGACCTTCTTATCTACATTAGCATAAAAGCAAGACCGCTCTGCAGCCTCAATCGTGGTAGTTAATGCGGATGATAAGACTACACTCAGTGTAGATATAATAACTAAAAATGCTGCTAGGTATCTCATATGATGATGGTAGGACGTAAAGAATGTAGAGATGCTTAAATATAAAGATATTTAGAGAAAACAAAAGATATTTATTTATGATTATGTATTTATATTATAATATAATATTACCCAGCTTCTTTATCTCCCATCATGTCAAGTTCTACACAACCAATGGATGTAGACAACAGCAAGAAAGCAAAAAAGCCTAGATTTCAAGTTAAAAAGGTAAATGTAGTTATAATATATTGTACATCTCTTAATATCTCTTCAGTGGAACGCAGTAGCATTGTGGAATTGGGGTTAGTATTATACAACAGTCATGATAAACTATTGACAAAATAAATAGATATAGCAGTAGATAACTGCGCTATATGCAGAAATCAGATTATGGATTTATGTGAGTTTATCTAAATAAGATATACTCCTTTTAATAACACATACAAAGGCATAGAATGTCAAGCTAATCAAGCATCTGCTACGACGAATGAATGCGTCGTCGCTTGGGGTATTTGCAATCACGCTTTCCACTTCCATTGTATATCACGCTGGCTTAAAACCAGACACGTATGTCCACTCGATAACCGTGACTGGGCATTACAAAAGTATGGAAAGTAACTCCTTTATTTATCAAACAATCTGCTTGCAATGACGAAATTATGTTTATACAATCAATTTATTACATTAATCACCAAATGGTATATCCACCATCGTTGATTATAGTAGCACCTGTGATGAATGATGCCTTGTCGGAGAGCAAGAAGATTGCACTAGGAGCTTGTTCAGATGGGTGACAGAATCTACCAAGTGGTGTGTTCTTAGCTTGATATGACTTGATTTCTTCTGGGTGATCCTTCGTTTGATCGGTGTTTACGTAACCAGGTGCAACGGTGTTAACACGAATCTTGTGTTGAGCCCATTCACCAGCGAGACATTTTCCAAGGTGGGTGACAGCAGCCTTTGATGAGTTGTAGAATACTTGCGTCAATGCTTGATTTGGTGCGCAGGTGTTATAAATTTCACCAGACATGGAAGAGATGATAACGATTGAGCCCTTTTCAAACTTCTTGTTAACCCACAATTGTGCTACTGCTTGAGCGGTGTTGAATACACCGTAAACGTTAACGTTGTAGATCTTGTCGAAGTCTGCTCTAGTCAATTCAAGAGCTGGTCTAAGTTCAGCGACACCAGCGTTGGCAATCAAACCGGTAACTGGACCAAACTCCTTGTCGACCTTGTTGACGACAGTCTTGACGCTTTCTTGATCGGTTACGTCACATTGGAATGCCTTTACTGGGACATTGAACTCTTTTGAAATCTTAGCAGCTACTTCGTCTGCGTCTTTAGCTGATCTGTAAATGATTGCTACTTGAGCACCTGATTCTGCTACTGAGCGACTGAGTTCGTAACCAATACCGCGGTTACCACCTAGTAATTGATTAGAATGATAATATAAGTCTACTTTTACTTACCAGATACGATAACGGTTCCTTCAAGTGCGAGTGATAATGGCATTTTATTTAAAAGTTGAGTGTTCGAATAAAAGAAAGTTGCTTAAATTGCCAACGAATTGAATCCAAGTGGAGTACAGTAACGTCACAGCTGACTTAATCTAGGGTTATAAATCTTAATTGTACTTGCATATCCTTCTATTTACGTTAATATCTATTTTATTCAGTTTCAGTATAGCTGACGTTTTAAAGCTTATAACGTCATCAAGCTGACTTACAGTTCTACTATATCCAAAAATAGCGAGTTTACCGAGCTGTCATTATTAGTTGGGCTGTATGATCATTTTTATGTAATTATACTTCCTAACTATATAGAATGTTATCGCTCCGACAATCTCCGTCTGCCAATACACACAAATTGAAAATATATAAATTATTCAATCGACTTTCCACATTATATTACGATACAATCACGCCTGATGATATACTGCACTTAAAGAATAGATAATTTGAGAAGCCTATGATGCCCGCGTCTAGATCAGCCAAGAATAAAGCTCAGTCTCGAGTTATGCCGGCTTGTCTGAGAAACATTCAATGTTTATACATCGACATATAACGTTCATGGGTGTCATTAATCTATACATTCATGAATTAAACGCTTGGGGTGCGCTCGGTAAATTAACTCACACCGTTCCTTAAATTGTGACAAATCATTGACCGTTAAATAGCTCATATGAGATTACAAGTATACGGGGAGTGCAAATTTAGTGTAGAACTATGCACAACTTCAATCGAGTTCATTATTATTCAGTATAAAATTTGGCCGATATGACATAAACATATAGAATTTTTCAAGTTGCAGTTAATCTGCACCAATAGGGATGCATTAAATTATAAAATTTGTTTGAATGTCATAAGCGCTATTAGTAGTTAGAGATATACATCTTCCCGAATTCAGGATTGCTAATTGAGTCAGTGCGTCTTTTCAATTTTCTGCTTTTTGTCTGTGATACTGTGATTTAAGAATTATTGATCTAGCCATTGGAGTGAGCCGTAGTACTCCACTTTCTCCCCTGTCTCTACTGCGAAGATCTATGTAACTAGCTGTAGGTATTTGGCTAATTGAACGCCTATTTGAGGTAATTTTTTGAGGGTACTTTTCATTTTTATGAAAGCATACGTTCTGTTTATTTGTATTACATTCAGTTCTAATATAAATTACATTAAAAAGCATTTTTTTGTAATATAGTTGTCTCGCATTTTTTCAGGGCCAGAATTTGGCCGTCCTGATTCAAATCCGGTCTGGGCCCATAGATTTACTCCAATTATTTTGAACAAAAGTTTGTTGTTTGTTAACAATTTAGTCCTAATAAACTAACTATGGATTTCAAGTCGACAACTTTGAATGGAAGAAGAAGCTCAGTAGAAACTGTCAAAGCGTACACACTGAGAAAGAAGAGCTCACAATCTAATATGAGCATTGGTAGTTCAAACAACTCATTCAGATCCACTTCATCGTCTTCTTCAAAGTCAATAAAGAGTGTCGTCGTCAGTCCACCAAGGTTGAGCTCAAAACATTACGGAATCTCATCACGGACGAATACACCAGATCCATTCAGTTCAACTAGTCAGACTAGCTGGTTTAGTCCCGAATTTAACCTCTAAATAACAAGTAGAGGAACAGTGTCCACATTCCTTTTGCATCACAATTTCGATACCCTTGTCAATACTCTGCATATGTATTTATACAATAAATCGTTAACATAGTTTACAATATTTGCTTACTTGTGGTAAGCATCGGCTGATGAAGAGTACATTCCTGGTTTATATACGAACTCTGGTTCTGAGATTGCTGGATGACTGAATGGATTGTTGTCATCATCGTTGTCTGATACCCTATCGTATGGATTACCTGGTTCAGGTTCAAATGGGTTGACAGTTCTACCTGTAAGTGGTGCGCTACTATCATCGTATGTTCTATTAGATGCGTCCGATTGGTAAGTCTCCTTTGCATAGCCATAACCAGCCTCTTGATCAGCATCTGGAGCTTGAAATGGTGGATCTCTAGTTCCACTCTTCCTTCCACTCTTCTTAATGAGGTTCTTGTTGTTAAGCATTATCTCAGCGATTGAACCCATCCAACTGAAGAAAACGACCCAAAATAATATAGATGCAGTCTTCTTTGTTCCACAGAATATAGGCAATGCATCCTTAAAGTCATCACCTTTACCCTCATTTGGATCATCATCTGGGTTTTTACATCCAGCCGTTGTGAATGCTGAACCTGTGCTAATCGCGGCCATTAAGAGTGAAATGAAAACACCAACTCCATTTAAAACCCATGCTGATCTGCGTTCTCGAAGGAATAAATCTGCATTCTAATCATTTGTCAACTGACGCGTCAAGTTTTATGTTATTTTGACTCACTTTTGCCATGTTCTTTTTAATGTATAACATAGGTATAGTGAAAAGAATAACTGAGAGAATGAAAAATAATAAGCTAGCAGCTATCGATAATCTATTGAATTTATTAATTAGCTATTCATGCTAAATTGAGACAACCCACCCTGACAATCCTGAAGGTCCAACATCCCATTTAGCCTGAAAGCCAGCAGTAGCAGCCCACATGATTAGACATAGCATACTGCTAATCATCTGACAACTTCTTATTATTATTGTCACTAAACTCATTTTGGTATCCTATTAAGGTAGGTTAAAGGTCAAACTAATTCGGTATGAAGGCGATTTTAGACTAACTCTATTTGACGAAATTGGTATTTCTTGATAAACTTCAGCTTTACTATCTCCCATTAGTACTTCTGAAGGATTTGGTTGCGGTGGTTCCAGCTTTGGTTTAGGTTTGAATAGATGCTTTAGTCTGATTGTGTATTCTTCAAACATATCTATAATTACGCGTTAATAACGTTATAATCACGCGTTTTATTTATCAGTTTACCTTTTTTTACGCGTTGGTAGTTGAGTCTGAAAACCAAGACGCGTCGTCAAATTTCTAATCCACGGCCGCCATAGAAAAATATAAATATACAATAATACAAAAAGGTACAATAAATAAATATATAATATTACTCCTGTATGTCACCTTGTCCAGTCCATTTTGATAACCAAATCGGTTGCTCGAGTTCGACTGTTGAATTGACGATCGATTCGGCAGAAGGCGGTGCAACGAGGGACGGCAGAGGGTGGCTAGTCTGTAGCTGATGTAATCTACTTATCAATTCATCTCTCATACTTGTCAATTTCCGCAGGTAATCAACCGCTAGTGATATTGTCAGAAAAGTGATGTAAGAATATCTAAACTCACTACTATTTAAAATAACTAACTCAGATATTGGTCCACCAGGTGCGAACTCCGGTTCAGCACTTTCTTTCTCCTTTTGTTGTGCTTGTAGAGGAATCCTACCCGGTCTGCGTTTAGATTTCCTCTCCACCCTGTCTTGTAAATCTGGTACAACTTTCGTGAGCTCCTCATATCCCAATCTAATCATGTTACGCCTTTTCTTCTCTGAACGTATATGATTCAACTTCTTCTCCTCAGCTGTGAGATTGTTCGTATTCCGTTTATTCGTAGAATTATTCTCTCTATTGTTAGCGCTTGTTTCTGAATTTACATCAAATTCCGCCATCGTTGTAACTATTCAAGCTCTTTATTGATAACCACCAAGATAAGAAATTTGAAATGGTGAGATAATCTGATAGAAGACTATTACACTATCTAACACACACTCTCAGTTGTTCTTCTCGGTGTTTAAAACTCTCACAGAACAGACGGTGACGGGTGAGTATGCGTAGAGTCAACCCTGTCAGTAAAACTAAATGTAGATCCTCACAGTTGAATTAAAGAATGACCTTTGTTTGATTGGTACTTTGAAATCAGTTGATCAATTCCTTAATATCAAATTAGACAATGTTAAAGTACTCGATGAACAGAGGTACCCTCATATGGTTAGTATATACACTTATATTCAACTTATTCACTAACGATGCACTAAGATGGCTATCAAAAATACTTTCATTAGAGGCTCGGTCGTTAGATACGTTCAATTACCATCAGAATCAATCGATACTCAACTCCTTCAGGATGCCACACGCAGAGAAGCAACACGCAATTAAAAGTATATATGTATGCATTTATAAATAATAATCTAATTTATGATAATTCAACCGACATTCTAATACCCATACAGGCTAACTCTGAAGCCAAATATCTCAATACGTATGGTACGGCAACGACGTCCATATTTCCACCTTTACCAATATTCAAATCCTTAGATAATGGTAATATTATATCACCCTTACGTTCAACTTGTCTGACTTCACCGTCAAGCTCTCCTTGATCTTTCTCTAATTGTGCTTGACGACATACACGACAGTATTCTCCAGTTGGTCCTTGTGGGAGTTGTGAAGCTGCCATATCTCTCTCGTCGGTGTATCCGAGTGAGATCAAGCTACCACAATCTCTACATACCCATGTAGTTGAGTAATCTGAGCAGTTCATCAATCTATCTTGCAACAAGAATGATGTACCGTGAGCGATAAGCGCATCTCTTTCCATTTCTCCTAATCTAATACCACCATGACGTTTACGACCCTATAATAAATCAATTAGCTTTGCCGTTTCTATATGACACCCAAACTAACCTTAATTGGTTGACGAGTGAGTTGATCAACAGGACCTAATGTTCTAACTTGATACTTGTCATTAACCATGTGTCTCAATCTTTGATAGTATACACATCCAATGTAGATGTCTGCAGGGAACTCTTCACCAGTTACACCGGAATACATTGGCTCATTTCCATGATAGTTGTAACCAGCGGACTTTAATTGTTCACCGAAGTATTCAACAGGCGTATCTTTTTCATTGAAGTTGAATGGTGTACCATCTTGTGCCAAACCGTGGAGAGCACCAGCTTTACCTGCTATAGACTCAACAAACATACCGATAGTCATTCTAGATGGGAAAGCGTGTGGGTTGATAATAACATCAGGTTGTAATCCAGATTCTGAGAATGGTAAATCAATCTTTTTCCATCTTTGTGACATAACACCCTTTTGTCCGTGTCTAGAACTGAACTTGTCACCAACAACTGGAGATCTAGGTATACGTATCTTGAAGTGGATCTTTTGAAGTTCAGTATCACCACCATCAGAGCCTAAGAGACGAATTTCGTCGATGTAGGCATCTTCATCTCCTTTGTATTTTTCTACCATTGTTCTGCCGGTAGTTTCATCTATGTAGGCGCAAATTGGATCACCAGATGTTACTTTAACTCCTGATGGAATGATACCATCATCATCTAAAGTTTCTCTCCATTCTTGCTTTGCGTCAACACCCAAACCGAAGTGTAGAGTTGGTGCTGATCTTGATTTTGATGCTCCTCTCATTTCGCGCAAGTCTACAATTTGCGATTTGTATACAGTACCATAACCGAAACCTCTCTCATGTGCTGATTTGTTGATAATCATAGCATCTTCCATATCATAACCTGTGTATGAAAGTACGGCGACAATGGCATTTGCACCTTGTGGGAAGTTATCCATACCGTAATGAGCGTGTAATTTTGGTCTGACTATTGGCGTTTGACCATTTTGTATTCTATACAACTTATTATCGGTTCTTCTCATGATTGCAGTTGAAGGTGTACCCATAGTTTGTTTAGCCATTTGACATTGGTACATATTTCTTGGTGATTGGTTGAAATCTGAGAATGGAGTCATATTTGCGACTACTGATAAAACGTTTGTTGGTGTGTATTCAACGTGTGTAGAAATTCCCTTTTCAATTTCTTTTGGTACACATGCTACATCCATGTAAACTTGCTCGAATGAACCGAGATGATCTAATTTACCATTAGCGAGGTACTTGACAGGTCTCATCATTCTAGCTCTTGAAGTGAACAAGTATAATCCAGGGTATTGTCCACCTTTCGATGAAGGTACCAAACCAATTTCCAAGTTTAATGGTACATCGTGAAGCTTCTCTGTCTTCCAAATACGTAAAGCCTCAGCCATATGTTTAACATCTTCTGTTGAAGCCCAACCGATGATTCTACCATCTAATTGAATTGCAACGCTATTTCTTCTGTCTACTGTGTTTACAAATGGTTGAATCATACCCAAACTAGACAATAACGATGGAATATTTGAAGCGCTCTCCTCTAAGTTCTCTGTTGTAACTTTACATGACCTTGAAAGGTGATTGAGCAAACCACATGGTGCACCATCTGGAGTGTGTACAGGACACAAGAAACCCCAAGCTTCGGGCAGAAGCTTTCTAACAGCTGTTGTCTTTAATTCTGCAAAGAAAGCACCTCTATGTATACACCTAAAGTGTGCGAGATATCTATAAAAGTTAAGCTTTTCTGCCATAATTGTGAAACCAGTAGCTTGTTGCAAATCTAGACCAGAAGGTGAAACTAGGTTACCAGTTGCTAAGAAGTAATTGAGCTTTTGACCGATATCAAAGTTAGTCCTTTGTATAACCTTGTTGACATATTTATCATCGCTGACGTTGGCTGAGCTTACTTGTCGTCTAAGATCTTGTCTAATTTGAGCAGTTGCTGCGATAAGACACTCATCTAACTTCTCCTTGATGATCTGTCCATATAAGAAACCAGGCATGAGTACTTCGTGAAGTTGAGGAGAATCTGGATTATCAGGACAACTTTCACCACTAACTAATGAATAAAGCTTTTGTAACATATAAAGCAACATTCTGTATTTATCTTGAGGAGATTGGAGATGAACCAAGATACACCTATCAATGAGGTATTGACCAACTTGAATATCAGTCCAATCTTCTGGGCAACCTAAAACTACTCTGAACTTTGAGCCTAAGAAGTGCAAACATTGTTCTCTGGTGTATAATTTGAATGGCTTGAAACCTCTCAATAACAACTCAACTCTATCAGTTAAGAAAGTGTTATCGTAGTCCTTTTGAATGATACCTTCGAAAATATCTCTATCAGAAGCAGAACTGAGTGCTTTTAATACCATTACGACTGGAATCATGTACTCGTTCTTTCTCCAGGCAAATCTGAGTGTTGCACCGCCGTTACTGAGGTAATGCATGGTGTTTGTTGCGGCGGTTTGATCAGGTCTAACGCAACGAATTTGTACACCGTATTCAGTGTATGTTGGACCTCTATTAGCGAAACTAGGTCTGATAATTGAAGTTACGTAATGTCTTCTTGGTACGACGAGTAATCTCATCAGTTTTTCATTACCGTTGATAATAAAGTAACCACCCATTTCGTCAGATTCTTCGTGCTTTTGAACGAGTTCTGCGGATGTCATCTTTTGAAGATTGCATCTCTCAGATCTGACCATAACAGGAACTGAACCGCATTCTCTGATAAATTCTGATTTAATTTCACCATTCACTTTGACTTGTATTTTTACGCTCATACGAGATTTGTAGGTCGTTAATCTCTCTCTAGCCTGGTATAGTGTAAGAAATGAAGATTTTTGGAGAGAAGAAACATACCTCAAATGGGAAGACACGTCTGTCTGTAGAGTTCTTATCCTTGTCGAGTACCATTGGTTTCGCAATCGTGAGTTGTGTGTATGTTACTGGAGAGATGTATGAGAATATGGAGAGATGGAGAGTATATACTCACATTCCAACCTCTGCTTATCGTCTATAATAACTCTTGAAGGTATATCTCTCAATGCTTTATCTAATAAACCTTCTCCACCGTTTGAATCCTTAAAAAGCATGTTGAAACTGTCTACGTGCGGCTTAACTAATTCCTGTAGAACAGGATAGTTTGTACCCTTATTTGAGGGGTTTTTAAATGTTCTCTCCCTCTCTAAGGTATTGAATGACATGGTAGTCGTCCGTTAAGAAGATTCTTCAACAGGGACCTCCATGAGGATAGCAATTTTACACCCAGATTTAGGTATTGGTGCGTATCCTATCATTTTTATTTTATTGTCTCTTATTTCTCTTTATAAGGCGGGGCTGAAAGGTTGATAGTCGATGCAGCCTACAGCTTACAAAGTAGAGGGCACACTGTAGATATATTCACAAGTTACCACGATCCAAATCATGCATTCAACGAGACAAAGGATGGTACACTGAGAGTCCATGTCCTCGGTGATTGGTTTCCTCGTACGCTTTGGGGGTATCTCCATATCGTCTGTGCGATCATACGTCAGATTCATCTGGCTATTATGCTGGCTATATCCATCTCTCTATCAAAGATTATCGCACCTAGTTTGGCTTTCCATGCTTGGCATAGACCAACACAACGATACGACGTAATATTGGTCGATCAGCTCTCTGCAGCTATACCCTTACTTAGAGTATGGCTAGGTATTCCAGTAGTATTCTATTGTCATTTCCCAGATAAGCTCCTAGCAAGTGGTTCGGTAGCACCCGTTAGTGGTGACGGAAAGATCGTCTATCCTGCCAGAATGTCTAAACTTAAACAGCTTTATCGCATCCCTATGGATTTATACGAGGAATTCTCTACTGCCGATGCAGACGCTCTCATCGCAAACTCTGAATTCACTAGTAATGTCATCCAAAACACGTTTCGAGAGGTTGAACAAACGCCGATTGTCATATATCCATCAGTTGACACGAGTGATCTTGTAGGCTCAGCTGGTGAGCTGCAAAGGTAAGGTATTCATTATGTTTTAATGACTATATTTGACGCTCGATTAGTCGAATTTTCCTCTCAATAAACAGATTCGAACCAAAGAAAAATGCCACTCTGGCTGTAGAAGCCTATGCTAAACTTGTCGAAGGTCTTGAACAGTCTGAGAGAGACTCTTTAGCTCTCGTCTTGGCGGGAGGTTATGATGCCAGGCTGCCATCAAACGTCGACTGTGTCCAAAACCTTGAAACTTTATGCAAAAACCACTCACTCAGTTACGAATTCATTGACGATACTCAATCAATATCCTCAAAGCAACCAAAAGACGTATATTTCATGCTAAACATCAATACACAAACCAAGAAGACGCTACTTAATTCACCTTCCACCCTTGCATTACTCTACACACCAACAAATGAACACTTCGGTATCGTACCAGTTGAAGCTATGGCATGCGGAAAGCTTGTCTTAGCAACTAATACGGGTGGTCCAGTTGAGAGTATTAAAGATGGTGAGACGGGATACCTCCTCACTTCAGATCCCTTCAAGTGGTCGCAAAGAATGAAAATCCTCTTGCTTCCATCAAATCAAGAGAAGATCATTGCGTCATGTAAAGCCAGAGTCGACGAGTTATTCACGTTGCACAAAGCTGGCGAGAAATTCGAACAAGTACTAGGCGGTGTTGTAGGTCACGGTCTAAGCAACCACGGTGAAAGAGGTATGTTAATACAAGGCACAGTATTCATGTTCTTGGCAATGACTTTTATCATCTATATTGTTGGTTTCTACTGAAAAATTGTACTACTAGTTTAATCAATGTATGTTTAATACAAATGAGATGTCTTTAAGAATACAGCTAATCATACACTACTCAATTAGTTTAATCCAGATTCAAAAGAAAGGTTATTGTTGCAGCTGCACCCAAGCTGACGCCTATAGCACCACCTATTATGCCAGCTGTGAGGCTCTGATTGTAATTCGATGGCTTTTCAATCCTCTTCTCAGTCATCTTCTCCGTCATCTTTTCGTTCATCTTCTCAGTCGTCTTTCTCGCCTTCTTGAGTTTGTTTGACTTGAGTTTAGCGGATCTGAATGCATCCTTACGTTTAGCGACCTGAAGGCGTTTGTAGATAATTGCATTCTTGAATGATTGGACCTTTATTTGTCTCATGGAATTGTCGATTTTTTCGAGAGACCCATCGTGCTCGGCTATTATGCATTCTAACTCATTCAATCGTTCGTCAAGTTCCGAATCTACGTTGTTGTCAGATTCTTTACTGTCAGAAGCATAGTCCGAAGCTGTATAGCCTGGAGCAGGATTTAGTACACTGGAAGGCTCGAAGAGTTCTGAATCATCAGAGAGTTCACCGCTGTCGACTTTCTCGACCAAAGGCTTCTTATTGTCACTTTGTTTGTTGCTGGAAACCTCCTCGATATCATCGCTGTCCATGATATCACTGAATCTAGCTGAAAATGAGGTTGAACGGAAATCTGGCTCTGCCTCGACTGTGAAAGTCATTGGTTTGTATCTACCACCGTGTGCTTGCAAATGCTTAGCTAATTGCAATTTCACACCCCTCCCAATTTCGAGCGGCTCATAAGGGGTAATCTTGCTCGGCTTTCCATCTTTGATAATGTATGAGCCGTGCAAACTGCCTAGATCTTCGTACATGACTAAGTATCTGTCCAGCTGTAGGACTTGTGAGAGGACTCATCGCGAATGTCGAGCGACTCACATAAATCTGTCCATGGTTTTTGGAAATAGTCTTAGACTGGGGATAGTCTTTGAAAAGCTTCCTGCCTATTTTCTGATTATCGGAGATTGGTATAGTATCCCCTGATTCCAGTTTCAATTTCAATTCCATCGTTCGAGACAAAGCAATTTTCGGTCAAAGCAATATAAATACAAATTATAATACAAAATTAGTCAGCTACACATTGCTGATCACATATGCTTGACTTTAACTTCTGACCTGCTAGCTCAATATCGTAGAACCTGAGGTCATTGATAGAGTGTGAAGTGGCGATATCATTCAGTCTTCCGGTCTCAACGCCCTTAGTCCTCTCCTGTTTGAGCTTTTCGAGTTGTTCATCGAGATCAAGAGTATAACTTTGTCTGATTTTCACCTCACGCGTTGGTTTTGGTGGACTTTCTGGATAGACGATTTCCTTGGTTATACTTGTCGTCGATATTTTCGTCTTAGTTTGGAACCTGCCTGGTTTGTCTTCAAATGTTGTTACTTCGGGTGTTCGTGGACTCCTTGAATTAGTCGTTGGCGAGTAACTCGATTTGCGTTGATGGAAAGTAGCGCTCGCAGATGGGATTCGCGGTCTCGCTTGATGCGGTTCAACGACTGGGAATTCCTCCTTCAATTCGCCCTCTTCGCCGTCGTCGTGATCTCTCGTGATGACTTCTCTCACGCTGCTGGGAGAAGGCAGGGGCGAGTCATAGGACGTATTAATTGGTGGTGGTCTGTGTGTGTTATTGTAGTGGTGCGAATGGTAGCCATCGTAATCTCTGCCAGCTGTACCTCTATATCCACCTCTACCACCGCTGTAAGGCTTTCGAGAGGGAATGTACCGCGGTGGACTCCTAGGCGGTCTGCTCCTACTGAAATGGTCATCACGCCATCCAGGACTTGGTCTATAAAACGGTCTTCTGTATCCACCACCGCGATAGCCACCTCTGTCATATCCACCTCTATCACTGTATCCACCTCTATCGCTGTAGCCGCCTCTGTCACTATAACCTCCTCTATCGCTGTAGTAGCTGACTATCAGCCAAAATCTCTAAAAAGATGTACAAACTCACTTGTATCCCCCACCATAGCTTCTAGGACCTGGTGGCGGCCTCCTATCATAGTCATATCCTCTGTATCCCCGTGGCGGTGGAGATCTCGAATTATTTCTGCTGTTCATCGATGATGATTGTAATGAAGAAGGCTATATTCTATTAAAATCTAATTACAAATCTACCAATTCCTTTACCAATCTCCTGGAATTTCCTAGTCACGTCTTCTAGTTTTACCTCCTCAACTACGTTCCATATCGAGTGTTGCCTGCAGAATACCAGCAGATCTTCGACGTCTCTAGGACAGCCAGCAGACCATCCTACGGATTATTAGACCTTCTAGAGTGTCCTCTACAACTTCACTCACCCTTTATTGTAGCTCTTTTCATTAACAATGGTATAACTGGCACTTTAAACTGCAGATCGGCTGGTTCCGATAACATTATTACTTCTGCTTCCATAGCTAGGCCACCCTCGATAATCTTCGATGCTGTATCGACGTCAGGAGAGGTTGTCAAGAGAAGATCTACACCCCCAGGACCGTATCCATATCCATACGGACTATCAGTATGTTCCTTAATCTGATTGACAAAGTTTGGATCTTGTCGACTGATAAATGCAGATGCTCCTAACTCCTCCGCTTTTGATTCTTTCTGTTTTGATCCGCTGATAACTATAGGATTCATTCCAAATGCTTTAACTAATGGGATTGCGATTGTACCAAGTCCACCCATACCTATGATACCCACATTGTTGCTATTATATTATTAAATACATAATCTTGAAAATTTTGACCCACCCTGGTTTACATTTCGAGCTATTTCTAATAGCATTGAAAACAGTTAATCCAGCACACATCATCGGCGCTTGATTAGGATCTATATCTTTTGGCCATGGTACGAGAGCTGTATAATCTGCATTCACGTATTCGGACCATCCACCATGTCTCGTCAATCCAGTCGCATTTGCTAGTTTACAACCAGTGAGATAGCCTCTTCTACAATTATAGCATTCTTTACAATATCCGCTAAACCAGCCTAATCCGACTCTTTGGCCTGCTTTGAATTTCCAAGGATTTCCATCATCCATTGCACTCTGGATAGCATGTACACCTTCGCCGATAGCTTTAATCTCGCCTACAATTTCATGACCTGGTGTTAGAGGGTAGAATGCCCCGTGATGCATTCCTACTTCATCGCCTAGGCAGATTCCGCAGGTGATCACTTTTAGCTGGACTTCAGACGCCCTCAATGGTTCTATATCCCTACTGACAAGCTTGAGTCCTTCAGATGCCTTTTCTGAGACGATCGCTTTCATCGTATGAGAGAAGGTTGTGATGTCATCACTTCGTGGATCAGCTTACAAGTACCCAATAAAACATGTTTGATTAACAACGATCATGATCACCCGTATTACAAAAGTAAACACAAGATATTTAAGCACTTCCATTCGTGCATTAGCTAACAAGCCAGAGGATGTAGAATCACACACAAATTCACCCTGGCAGACGTCGATTAAGGAGGGCCAAGCGACGAAGGAATACCCTGGTGTGAAGCCATCTAATGAGGCAGATAAACAGGCACTTGGCTCTGCTGCTGCTGATCAAGTTGGTGGTCAACCTAATGGACATACATCAGCGGGTGAGACACACGATGTACCGGAGCCAGGTCTTAAGGATAAATTCAAGAAAGCTCTCGGTATGTCCACAGAAACGGAGAGTAAGAAAGGAAGAACCTATACGACATTAGCACGTCAATTTTCATCAACTAGCGCGGCAAATAAGGCGCCAAATGAACCTAAAGAAGAGACAAACAATGAGCAATCTGGTCATATAAACCACCGCAGAGCATCAGATAGCCAACCATTGCATGGTGCAGATGCAACAGGAAAGCCTGCTCGTTATAGTGACGCAATTGCCAATGAGGAGGGTCTTCATGGTCCAGCCAGAGGCGGATATGTGCACGCCTTGCCAAGCGCAGAAGCAGAAAGCCAAGGCAAATCATCAGCTTACCCAAGTAATGATAGTGTCGTCACTGAGAACTACCCAGCTGCAGATTTAGACAGAGTAAAACCATCTGGTGCTGCTCCAGGGTCAAGCACTGTATCTCATCAAATTCCAGAAAGTGTTAGAGAAAGTGTGACTCGAACAACAGATCCAGATGCTTTAGGTGAGTGGTTTGATTTAACGATTATACCTGCTAAAACACTCAGGATCTAGCAATCGTCTGAGACATGGCCAAGCGCCAGGCAAGGATTTCGATGGGGAGGGTTCTCTGATGAATGATGTACCAAGAGAGAGAGTCGAACCAAACACAGAATTGGGTAAACGTGGTGTAACTCTCCCACCACCACCACGCACACAAGAGGAACTCGATAAATTGCATCCAGGTAGGAAGAATCCACCAAAGTGATTTATATGATCTACGCGACCCAAAAAATCCCGAATAATTCTATAAAATATTGATAAATACAATTCTGTTTTGATAATCTACTGCTTTGGAATCTCAACCTTTTCCACTTGCTCAGCAACGCTGTCGATTGATTGTTGTTGGAAGTTAGCCGCTGACGCTTTTGCTTTGTTCTTCTTGGCTTCATTCTTAGCTTTCTTCGCTTCTTTCGCAGCTGCAGCTGGATCGATAGGTGGTGGGTATGCAGCTTTTTCAATTGCCTTGAACTCAGCATCAGATTCAAATGTATTTCTGATTGGGTCAAGGAGGGTGTTGATTGCTTCTTCAACAGCCTTTTTAAGGTCACCTGGGTGGACTGCCTTGTTTGCGAAATCTTCTTCAAGTTTTGTGTATTCGGTGTAATGCAATGAACCTCCGAATCTTTCTGGACGGGTGACTGAGTATAAATCTTTCTCATCAGCACCTTCACCAACGAATGGTGATTTTCCCTTAGCTTGTTGCTTGTATGCAGCAATTGGGAAAACAACGGCCTTCAAGAAGGCCAATAAACCATTTTCTTCAATGTTACCTTCCTCACAGAATGCTAATTTGATCTTCTTCTTGACGTCTGCAGCCGAGTCCAAGAAATCAATCTTTGAGTTTGGATCTGAGGAAGACATTTTTCCACCTGCCAAACCAGGTACCATTGCATTCATAAGGTGGGCCCTCTTGGCATAGCCGAGCTTTGGTAATACGGATTCAGCCATAACGAAGATCTTTCTTTGGTCTACACCACCGAATTGGAAATCACAACCGAGATGCTCCTCATCGAGGGCTTGAAGACCAGGGTAGAGCATACCGGATAAAAGTGGAGAGCTGACTTGTTTGACGACCTCTGCACCAGCTTTCTTTGCGTCGTGCTCTGTCGTCATAGCAGCCAATCTGTAATTGTCCATCGAGTATTGAGGGGTGAGTTGGTAGCTTGAACCGACGACGAAAATGAGCTTATCGACTGGTACATCCAAGCTAACAAAAATAGCTCTCAATAACTTTGTGTAGTACTTTACTCTGTCCTGTACCAATTCGAATGGTGCTTTCATGTTGTCTAAGAAAGCGTGGATGTCTGCTAACAAAATCTTGACTTCTACGCCGGCTCTAAGGAAGTCTGCGATTTTGACGAGTGGTACAAAGTATCCGACATGTGCTGTATCTGTTAGAGAGAAGTTTTGAACTTTGTGACTCTACATACGTCTTCCTGTTGGTGCACTACCTATAAAAACGAATGATCAGATTATGAATACTGCATATAACGAAATACACACCCCAGTAACATTTCAATTGCTCAGCTTTGCTCAGCTTCTGCTTGATAATATCACCGCCGAGTACTTCTTGAAGTGAGCGTGTTATTAAATCAAAGCGTGCGTTCTGTTCTTCGTTGAGTTCTATAGGGATTGATTTATCCGTCATTTTAATTTTTACTCTTCGTCGTATCAATTCAAGAGCAATTACGTGTTTCTAACTAACAATCATTATGACCGCAAATTTCACATCCTGGGGAAGGTTAGTAGATTATATAACTTTAATATCCGTTAACGTATTCTATAGACCCTTCACTGATGCAAAAATGGACATGTATGGTGGAGATATTACACAAAGATATCAACTGGGAGCCCAGCAGCTCGCAGCAACTTCAGACAACTTTACGGAGGGTGTTCAAAAGACTCAGCAACCTATCGTCACCGGTACATCCGTTATTGGCTTAAAGTATAAGGATGGCATCATGTTAGCAGCAGACAACTTAGCTTCATATGGTTCTTTAGCACGCTTCAAAGATATCCAGAGACTCTATGGTGTTGGTGATAATACCGTTATCGGTGCTGCAGGTGATATGTCAGATTTCCAACACGTACAACATGAATTAGAATCACTCTTCATTGACGAATACTGCAATGACGATGGTCACACTCTTGGTCCAGCACAGATATACGAATACCTCTCCACATTGATGTATCACCGTCGTAGTCAGCTTAACCCGCTCTGGAATGCTTTCGTTGTTGGTGGTGTAGACCCTAAATCCGGTGAAAGTACTTTAGCATACGTTGATTTATTAGGTACAACCTACTCAGCTAAAACTATTGGTACTGGTTATGCATCCATGATTGCTATCCCATTACTTAGAAGATTGGTTGAAGACCGTGAGGAACCACCTAACGAGGAGGAAGCACTTGAAATTATCAAAACTTGCATGAAGGTCTTGTTTTACAGGGATGCTAGATCACTCAATAAGTTCCAAGTCGCTAAAATTACCAAATCTGGTGCAGACATCAGTCCATCAATGTCTGTAGAGACTGAATGGGGCTTCGCTGAAGGTATTAGAGGTTACGGTGCACAAACTCAGTAAAGATATAAATAACTGTATTACATTTTTATTACATCAAACGAACTTAAAATATACTTATCAATATTTCGTGCTTTGTGACTGTGACAAGTAAAACGAAGATCCCATTCCACTTTGCTGACTGAGGTATTGAAGACTGTTAACACTTGTGAAAAGCAATAAAGGTAATCCTGTTACTGATTTCTTAGCAAGCCAATCCAAGAAGGTAGCCCTGATGTTTAACTTCGGATTGTCGAGAATACTACCTTTTATAGCGGTATTCGTGAGTGGTCCAACGTATCTATCTTTCTTTGGGATATCCATCACGTCTTGCAATTCAATTAAAAATCGTTGTGTGAGTGCTATGAATTTCGGACTGAATGCAATATCACATACAGCTCTTAATGATAATTTGTACTTTTTCCAAGGCACACTTTCGACTTCTTGTGCTATTTTTTCAATACTGTAATCTTCAATTCCCATCCACTCGCCATAGTCGGATACTGTGAAACCTTTCATACGATATAACATTTCAACAGCATTGACAACCATATGATTAAAGCCATCCAAGAAGTCCGCTGGATATGGACCTACATAGCCATCTGCATGTAATTCATTGTGTATTGTCATTACTTCTCTCCAGTAGCAAATTTGACCTGATGTACGAGACGTTATACCAGCATCCCCACCAAGTAGAAGCTCAAAAATCAAGCTTATATCTGGTAACCGCAAGTTAAATTCAGATACATTCGCAACGAAGGTAGTTGAAGCTTCAAGTGAATCAAGTATTAGATGCTTAATTTCTATGTTATCAGGATATTCCTATCATTAAAAGTCAGAGGTATTGAAACATTTTGATTTTATACCAACCATTAGCAACTTAGTGTTGTAATTCTCAACGTAATCAACAAATTGTGAAGCGACAGACAACCAGTTAACATCATCGGGAACTTCTGCTATGATTTCACCACTTGGAGGGTCAACAGATATCCTTGTTATAAAAATATACCTACATGCCAGACCTCCTCGCACGCATTGATCTCCAATCGTATGCGGACCATCGCATCATAATAGTATTGTAGCACTGTACCAACCGAATGCGGAAGTCAATTGGTGCACTGAGACTCTTCGTTTCTAGTGGCATTATAATATACTTTGCAAAAGCTGGAGAATATGTCAGTACTGTTAGTCGGTTAGCAACGAGACTGACCCTCGAATGTCCTTGGAGGGAAGAAAGACAATAGTTCAAAAATTTCATTTTGATATAATCCAATATCCCAATATTTGATAACTAACAATAGAATATCTTCCATTATAGGGAGTAGTTCCTAAACCACTGAGAAACGCCATGCAGATTTCATAATGACTTACCTTAGTATAACGAAAGAATTCGATCACACGTTGTAAGATTTCTTGACCTGCACTGTAGCTCTCTGGAGTTATAAGCGTATCGAAGAAAATTGTTTCGAATAAGTCTGTCAGCCATTCTTCGACTCTTTCAATAGCATCATCTGTTTCGTGTGAGTAGCGAATGAAATGATGAAATTCAACCAACCCGTCGTATTCGCAAGGAATGCCCATGTCATATGCTTAGACTGGAAGAGAGCAGCATTTTGGATAGGCAGAGTTAGTCTATCGAGATTACGACCAACAGATTGGACAGTAGGACAATCAGCCAGCGTGATAACATTTGAATGATTGTCAAACGTAGTTGTGGAAGGTATTTCATATGCAAGTCTCTGTTTCTTTCTACCAATTTGTAATCTTTCACGAATTGGTAAGGCTGTCTCGCCTGCTTTGCGTTGTTTCTCTTCTTCAACAAGCTGTTCATGCTCCTCTAATCTACCATCTCTAATTGCTTGGGCTTTTCGTTTCCAATCCTCATCTATCTGGAACTACTGTTAGAGCTATTCAAGACATTCAAGCATGTTCTTACCCTGTACGATCTTTTACCAGCTGCAAGACCAATTCCTGGTGGGATGCGAACTGGATAGAACGTCCTAAATTTTTGTATCAGACCAGGGAGCGATGGATCCAAGGGAAAACGCGTTTGGAGTGTCAATACAGCCGACACTCTGTATGGTCGGACATGCTCACGACGCGTAAGCAAAGCTATCAAATGAGGAAGGTGTGGCCTTCGAAGCACATTAGATTGTTCTGTGATGTTTATATTATCACACACCTGAGTGATTCCACCGAGAGTCGAGCCCAGAGAGCATTATAGAGATTATTGAGCGACCGTCGCGCCTGATCGTCTAACCAATCCATTACTATAATGAGCCATTTCAATGCAGCTGCTTGCACGCGTGTGTCGACCGGTTTACCAGGCTGCACGCCTAAGGAACCTACTATAAGCTGGACAGGACGGCATGGAACTTCATTAAGGGGGTATAGCATAGTAAATAACTTAATACTGTATCCGCTCACTGTTGTGATGATCAGATGAAGTCTTCTGAGTTATCGCAACCTACGCAGATCACCACTGAGTGCGAGTTCAATAGCATCTGTAAGGTCTTCTGGAGAACAACCTTCTCTCCCTATCCTGCTCTCCAAAGCTTCAAATGTTACTTTTATGGAATCTCGCTTTTCTTTTGTAGCAGATGAGCCATCTGGAGATAACTTAGAAGATAGATTACTAATATGCACTTACTTACGTCGCCTGAGATCTTCTAGTAGTGGGTATATACTGTCGAGATTTTCATCTCTCGGTGAGCTCATCTTGGTGGTTGAGATATAAGAAGTTTAGCGCTGAGATCGCGAGATTTGCTAACTGATAAGAGAAGGAATGGATGCATTCATGGTGGTTATACGGTATATCTACACCTTCAACTCCCTTCGTCACTATCGTGGGTATAAACAATAAACGCGGGAAATAACGCAGAAAAGCAAAAAGGAACATATATAATGCATTAACATACTCATATAAAACGTATACCAACGGGAGTGATTAAAAATAACGCGTGATATGCCTCTTGTGCAATAACTTCCATTATCTACGAATTTGGAATATGAGCGGGGATCTGAATATGGCAGAGCAGAGAGAGCAAATGGAGCAGACGGAGCAAGCGCCATTAAAAGTTGGTAAAAGAGCAAAACAAACGCAACAATTAGTACAGATGGCCTTGAAACATATCGTTGAGGGATGGTCATATGATAATTTCGAACAATCATTTCCCGCGATTGCTAAGGATTCACCGGAATCACTTTCTAGTATGCGTGACCAAACGAAAGAGCACTTCGAGAAGAGCGTATCTACAAGTATAGACGCGCTTCACGACCGCAGGAGGGTCGTACAAAGTCTGAACAGCCTCGATGAGATGTTGGACAGAGTGCAGAAAGCAAAGAAGGAGAATCATAAGACTGCGTTTGGTATGAGTTTCAAACAACGCGGCGAAGCGTGAGTGGACCACTCTTTTGCAATATTCTCGTTAAATGTAGTACAGTTTCGCAAGCGATCCATTCCTAGCTGTGAAAGCGCGCAAGCATGCCGTTGTACGATCAGAAACTGAAGAAGTTGATAGGAGGATAGCAGAAGCCAGAGGCGAGACAGAGGAACTGATCAGTAAAATAAAATCTCTGGACGCTGAAGAAGAAAAGTATGACAAGGAGAAGTCTGAACTTGGAAGGCTACTTAATGTGGTACGTTTCCTTTCCAACTGTCTAACAATGTTAACAAAGAACACTACAGCTGAATGAGGCGACGAGCAACATACCACAGGATGAGATGTCTGTCGTGCAGTCTGAACTTAATCTCGTAATCTAGCTAATATAGTACATTTGTATTAATAACTTGTATAATCTTAACAATCATCATCGATATGCTTGATATCTGCGAAATCGTACACAAGGGTGAATATCTCTGCGTATAGTAATACAGTTTGTTAATATATTCAAAGGTGGCGCTGTCCTCTGGTCTAGATCATTCACACCTCAGGCTGAATCTGATATGCAGAAGCCGAATTCACCTACGAACCATATATTAAGAGAGGGTGTAATAGAGGGTAGACTGACATCTACTCCAATTGATTATGAAGCTTACACTGTACACTGGAGTTTAGAAAACAAGCTCGATTTGATCTTCGTTGTGAGTTCATCGATAGCGTAGCTAGAACAGCTAATGGTATATTATAGATAGCATACTCTAAAATGATACAATTGAATTATGTAGAGGAGCTTATCGAGACTACTAAGCAGTTATTTGTCAGTCTATTCAAACCACTTATTGAACAACTCGTGAATTCATTGAGTGGGGGTGAACCACTCAACCAAATGGAGTCTATACCTTCATTATTCAAGGGCTGGGATAGCGTATTTGACAAGCTCTTAAAGGATATTGATAGTGTGGGTTGTTCCTATCATTTATTGTCACACTAACATCCGTAAAGAACAAGAAACAGCGCGCAAAGTTACAAAATAACAAAAAGGCTGCAAAATCGACACCAAAGGTTGAGCAAGGTATGTTCCACGTATATAATGGTAAATGTCTAATCCACGATAGGTGAAACACAGTCAACAGAAAAGGTAGTTGATGCAAACGAGATTGCGAAAAATGTTGAAGCAATGAAAGCACGCTTGAAAGCCTCATCAAACACGAAGAAGGCCAAGGCAGCCCCAGCAGCCGACCAAAATACAAAGAAATCGAAAAAGGAGATGCGTAATTGGGGAAATAAAGTTACATCCCAAGAGATGTCAGCTTTAGACTTTTCTTCCACATCCAATGACAGTGACAACGTCGGAAATTTGGACAACCTGGTCGACAAATCAGCCAAAGGAACGTACGATGAGAGTACTGGAGTTTACAATCTAGCGGAATACAACAACGACGATGAAGATGAAGATTTGCTAGATATCGATATTCCCGCTTTGGAAACTGAACAACCGCAACAAGACAGCACATGGGGCTTCCTCAAAGGATTGACCGGTCTGACTGGTGGGAAGACGATCGACAAGGCTACAATCCAGCCTGTACTTGCCAACATGTCAATGTTACTCATGAAGAAGAACGTAGCTGCCGAAATTTCTGAGAAAGTCTGTGCAAGTGTTGAACAACAATTGGTTGGTCGTAAAATTGGTACATTCACCACTATCAAAAGTGAAGTAAAGAATGCACTCAACAATTCTATAACTAGGATCCTCACACCAAAGACATCCACTGATATTCTTTTCGAGATATCTCAAAAGAAGAAAAAAGCTTCATCAAAAGGTGGAAATGATCCTTATAGTTTGGTGTTCTGCGGTGTCAATGGAGTTGGCAAGTCTACAAACCTCAGTAAAGTCTGTTATTGGTTGTTGGAAAACAGGTTGAATGTTTTGATTGCTGCATGTGATACCTTCCGTAGTGGGGCTGTCGAACAGCTTCGTACTCACGTCAACAATCTTGATAACCTGAAGTTAGGCAGTGGTGTCACTTCTCGCATTGAATTGTACGAAAGAGGATACGGGAAAGATGCTGCTGGAATCGCAAGAGATGCCATTGCTTATGGAAAAGAGAACAAATTTGATGTCGTTCTGATCGACACTGCTGGTAGGATGCAGGATAATGAGCCATTGATGAGAGCATTAGCCAAGGTGAGTGACTACGTATCGATGAAGTTTTACTAATTGATCTCTAGCTGGTTTCTGTCAACAAACCAGACAAGATTATCTTTGTTGGTGAAGCACTTGTAGGAAATGAAGCTACAGACCAGCTCGTCAAGTTCGACAGAGCGCTCAAAGATCTTTCGTCTTCTGCGGCTGTTTATGGAAGGGGTATAGACGGAATGTTGTTAACGAAGTTTGACACGATTGATGATAGTGAGTGCCCTTGAATCAGTTTAATTGCAATCACTTACCTATATTGACAGAGGTCGGAGCTGCGTTGTCGATGACATATATCACTGGTCAACCTATCTTCTTTGTCGGTTGTGGACAAGTAGGTATTCACCCAATTTACAAAAGACTACTAAGCAAAGTTCTACAGACATACACAGATCTTCGCCAATTACGCGTACCGCATATTGTTCAAGCATTGCTTAAGGCATGATTATAGAATAATAAATAGCATGTCTCTATAACAAAATAATAGGTAAAATATAATAAATTATGCAACTTTCTTTTGTCCAGTATAACCAATTCCGACGCAGCTTAGCATGTACTCATCGTCATTCAGAGGTTTTATTTTGAAAGTAACACCAAGAACATCTCTCAAATCGCGCATAAATTGTATAGTATGAGGCGTGAGCTCACCCATTCTGCATTTACTAACATCTTCACTACCTAAAGACATCAAAAGGAGTACCAACCATTGATGTGATCTATCGACGGCACCCTTGTGAGAGATTTCTTCTAATAAACCGAAAGCAGCTTTCTTTGCTATATCCTCTGGGGTTGTTCCTGGTTCAGATACAGCTTCTGCAGTATGTAAAGTTCCAGTTGTAGATTCAGCAACGAGTGTGAGGGCATATCCTGGGGATTTACCGGCTTCTTCACCTCTATAAACATCGGTATATAAGTAAATATCAGGAATGTATCTATTTAAGATACTCCTGCTCGCTTCAACCATTCTGTTTGACAACTGTGGGCTAACTCTGACGGAATGTGCGATCCCTCTGATACGCTTTATGCGACCTTTATCGCTGAAATTGAGAGTTTTGATTTGACGGAGAGTTGGACAGCTGAATGAGACTTCACCACCACCTAATGGTGCAGCGCCTCTCTTTGTAATTTTGAGCTCTAAACCTTCTGATATACCGAAGAGAGTGAGGTGCGGTAAAGTGACAGTACGAAGAGTGTCAGCGCTAATGTCTACGCCATCTGTTGTGATACCCTTTAATGTTAAATTCAAGGGTTTCTTGAGGAAAGGAGCTAAAACCATGATTGATTCCAAGTACCAACCGATTGATTTAGAAGTTGAACAGTCGTGTGTAACTTTTCCACCAACTAATGAGCCTGGCTGATATAGTATTGATGTACCAGTGTACGAAATTTCGACGGATGAGCCATTTGTGATCTTCTCGAGTAACCTGAGAAAACCAGCTTCGTAATCTGAGTTGAATTAGTTGATGATACTTTAAAAGAGAACTGCTATTCACCTCTTATGCCAGGATTGTCATCCTCAGCTCGAATAGCGTCTATACGTATAGGTCTTCCTATCAGAGTAGATAGGACCAATCTCTGTCTAAAGAAAGTGTGACCGGTGAATCTAATCTATTAAATAGCTTAATAGTGTCCTTTATATAGAAAAATACAACATACTAGCGATTTCGACATCGACGGACTCTATCAAAACAACATCGATGTGAGCGAGTGAGAATATTAGAATGAAGAATCTAAAATTCTGAATAGGATATCAACGAACAATCAGAATAGTGAAGAGGTTGTCAAACTATTCGAATTGATCAGCCAGCTCTCTGAACAGCTCGGTCAGAATAGACTAGCATGTCATAGTTTACAGCAACAAGCAGATGAGCTCAAAGTGGGTATATAGTAGAAACGCACACTCCATCTTATAGTTGTATAGGAACAAGCACTCCATACAGTATCTGGTTTCGCTCTAAGGAGATACAATACAGATATCACAAAAGAGCAGTTCGAAATGGAATGTGAAAGGATGAATGCTCACTTAATGACAGAAAACCAGAATCTACAATATGAGAATAGACAACTGACTAGTTTGATGAAGGAGTTTGAGTCTACGGTTGATATTATTATGGACAAGTTCAGAATACAGTCATACTCGACACAGCAGCACGAGCTGAGTCTGGTGAGATACTATGAGGAGCTACTAGAGCAATCAGAGGAATCTATGGAGCAGAATAATCTTAATTTAGAGTTGAATTACAGCAATCTATTCCAGAGGTTATCAGAGCTCGTCGTGAAAGCTCTTAGAAGTCTAGAAGGTGAATCTGAAGATATGGAATATAAAACACGCATCTGCCAACTTGAAGAAGAAAATAGAACACTTAGAACACTCCTGGGGCTTGCCTTAGAAGACCAACCAGCTAGCCCAGATAAGCAAGATAAGCTACAATTACCAAAGCCACGGTCATTTAGAAGGAAGGATGACCATATACCAACAATCAATTGATTTTATTGTAAATTATATTTTATCGATCTCTTGATCCAGAAATGTCATCACTGCAGCATCGAGTTGCAATAGAATTGAGCAGAGAACTAAATCTAATAAACCCTAATGAGTGAGCACATATATAGATGTATAGATCTCTCATTTATATACTCTAGTTTACTTGCATCTCGCGTTATAGACCTTGCTAAACAGAAGCCACACGACGATTTCATCAAATGTGAGCATTTTAATAGATATATGTAACACCACTAAATAATGACGCAGCTGCCCTAATGTTTGGTAAATTCAGAACAGAATTCTTGTCGAATCTCCACACAGAAATCAGCAACGAGCAACCTACGAGAGTAACCGATAGCAGCGATACACTCCTCCCCGAGCAACCTAAGAGAGGTGGTCTCGTCACCTCAGGATCTAAGCATCAGTTCAAGAAACCATCATCCCTGGGTTTAGATAAACTAGCAGCAGCCAAAAGAGAAGCAGCAAAAGAACAAGATGGTCCATCAAAGAAACTGAAATCTGATGACGAACCTACGTTTAAGGTACCCTCAAAACCATCATCTTCCTCGATTAGAACGAGAGCACCAGATACTCCTTCATCTGGAACTGGTCTTTCAGCAGAAGCTAGTCGCAAATTGGATGAATATAGGAGAAGAAGGAACCAACCAGCCTACTCAAGCTCAAATAACGAATCCTCTGATGGCTCTTCCAGGAATCGTTTCGATGATTTCAGGAAGAGATCGAATAGATACCAAGATGAAGAAGAGCGTAGACGCAAATACGAGAGAGCAAATTATACCCCAACCCCCGGATACAGAGACAGAGGTTGGGAATCAACACCTAAAGCCAACCGTAGTAGAGGCTGGGATGCAACGCCTTCTAGGGATGTTGACGAGGGTGTGGATGTTAATGTAGACACGAAAGAATACGAAGATGAACAATTGCGACTAGACAGAGACTGGTATTCTATTATGGGTGAAGAAGGCGGTGTAACAGGAGATATGGAGCACAACCCTTTTGCGATGTATGAAGATTTGGATAAGCAGAAAGAAAGCGAACTCAAGACAAAGCAAAGAAAGAGGATGTCAGCTAAGCAAATCCAATTCAATGCCGACAATGAAGCTTGGGAGACTAACAGGATGGTTCAGTCTGGTATCGCCTCAAGACCTGATTTGGATTTCGATTTTGAAGATGAAAATGAAGCGAAGGTGCATGTATTGGTGCATGATCTCAAACCACCTTTCTTAGATGGTAGAATGGTATTCACTAAACAACTTGAACCTATCAATCCACTCAGAGATCCTACTTCTGATTTGGCGGTGTTTGCAAGAAAGGGTAGTGCCTTGGTCCGAGAAAAGCGTGCACAAGCTGAAAGACAGAAGGTATATTACCGCTTTTACAATACTAAGATCATGCTGACTTTCATAGGCTGCTGCTGAGGTTGCCTCGATAGGTGGAAGTCAACTTGGTAACATTTTAGGAGTCAAATCTGAAGACGATCAAGTCGTTGATGAAGGTGAGTTAAGTTTTCTCGCTATAATGGATAACGACTAACCAAAAAAAAGCTGAAAAAAACAGCGCTCGTGAACTTCAAGAAGGTGAAAATGCGGGCAAAGGTAATTCGCAGTTCGCTGGACATATGAAAGCACAAAACCAGACGACATCTTTTGCTAAATCTAAAACTATCAAACAACAGCGTCAATTTCTTCCATCATTTGCATGTAGAGAAGAGCTAATGAACACGATAAGAGAGAACCAAATTACTGTCGTAGTTGGTGAAACGGGTTCAGGTAAGACCACTCAATTGACACAATTTTTGGTCGAAGATGGATATGGCAAAGCTGGTATGATTGGATGTACCCAACCACGTAGAGTTGCTGCAATGAGTGTTGCTAAGAGAGTTTCAGAGGAAACGGAGACTGAATTGGGTAAACTAGTTGGATACGCGATTAGATTTGAGGATTGTACCAGCGCTGAAACCCAGGTCAAGTATATGACTGATGGTGTCCTTCTTAGAGAATCACTCAATGAAGGTGATTTGGATAGATATTCAGTTATCATTCTCGATGAGGCGCACGAAAGATCTCTATCTACCGATGTGTTGATGGGATTACTCAGGAAAATTGTTACAAGAAGGCGCGATTTGAAACTCATAGTGACGTCAGCCACTATGAACGCAGAGAAATTCAGTCAATTCTATGGTGGTGCACCATGTTATACTATTCCAGGTAGAACATTCCCGGTCGATATGTTCTTCAGTAAGACTCCTTGCGAAGATTACGTAGATAGCGCTGTGAAGCAAGCACTTCAAATTCATTTGAGTTTGCCTCCTGGCGATATACTCATATTTATGACTGGTCAGGAAGATATTGAAACAACATGTTCTGTTATTGTTGAACGATTAGAACAGCTAGATAATCCTGATCCGTTGTTAGTTTTACCAATTTACTCTCAAATGCCAGCAGATTTGCAAGCAAAGATCTTTGAAGCCACTGAAGATGGCAGAAGGAAGTGTATTGTTGCTACCAATATTGCTGAAACTAGTTTGACGGTCGATGGTATTATGTTTGTCGTTGATAGTGGATATTCTAAGCTCAAAGTATATAATCCTCGTGTTGGTATGGATGCTCTTCAAATTACGCCTGTTTCACAAGCGAACGCAAATCAGAGGATGGGTAGAGCTGGTCGTACTGGTAGCGGGTGAGTGTTTTGAAATTACCGATGCGTCTCTAACAACCATGAAAATAGATTTTGCTACCGATTGTACACAGAAAGTGCATTCAAGAATGAAATGTTCCCAAATACCATACCCGAAATCCAAAGAACAAACCTTTCAAACACTGTTTTGCTCTTAAAGTCACTCGGTGTGGCTGATTTGCTTGAATTTGACTTCATGGATCCACCACCACAAGAGAACTTGATACAAAGTGAGTACTTGAATAATTGTGGTGCCACTAAATTAATTTTCTTTATTCAGGTCAATACGAATTATGGACATTGGGTGCATTAGATAACACTGGTCAATTGACACCACTTGGTAGAAAACTTTCAGATTTCCCTATGTCACCATCTTTAGCAAAAATATTGGTTATTTCAGTTGAATACGGTTGCTCACAGGAAGTTTTAACTATAGTTTCAATGTTATCCGTACCTTCTGTTTTCTATAGACCAAAAGAAAGAGCAGAAGAGAGTGATGCGGTTCGTGAAAAGTTCTTCGTACCAGAATCTGATCATTTAACATTGTTGCATGTATATGCACAATGGAAATCTAATGGATATAGTGATACTTGGGCTACAAAGCATTATCTTCATGGACGTATATTAAAGAAAGCTAGAGAAGTTAGAGAGCAATTAGAGGATATAATGAAATCACAAAAGTTATCAATTGTAACTTGTGGAACTGATTGGGATATTATTAGAAAGTGTATAACTGCAGGATATTTCCATCAAGCTGTACGCGTTAAAGGTATTGGTGAATATCAAAATATTAGAACTGCTATGCCTTGTCACCTTCATCCAACTTCAGCATTATATGGTTTAGGATATACACCGGATTACTGTATATATCACGAATTAGTACAAACTAGCAAGAGTTATATGCAATGTGTTTCAGCAGTTGATCCGTACTGGTTAGCTGAATTAGGTGGTGTTTTCTATAGTGTCAAGGAAAAAGATGCTACTAATGCTGACAAGAGAATAACGAGTAGGGATTTCTCAAGAAAAGCTGAATTAGAAATGCAAATGTCACAAGATAAAATTCGTTCTGAAAAGGAGAAACAGAAGGTGAAATCTGTTGCTTCAACACCGAAATCAAGTATAGCTACACCAGGTTCGAGGTCATCATTTGGTAGAACTCCAAGACAAAAAGGTAGATTAATTTAGATATAATTTGTATAACTAGTATTTATGTTATTCATAAAAATCATTAACATATAATAAACTGTGAAAGAAAAGTAAAACTTCAAAGTTTAGTTGCAGCCTTGTCGGTCATATCATAGATGTTATCGATCGTAGATTTGTAAAAGTCACGCACAACATTGCGTTTGACTTTAAGTGTAGGCGTGAGTAAGCCATTATCGATTGTGAATTGGTCATTGACTAAATGAATAGCCTTAATGCGTTCGAATCTAGAGATAGTAAGTCAGTACTGTAGTTTAAGAAATTAAATCTCTACTAACCCCTTCAAACCTGCCTTGTTAGACGCTGCCTCAATTTCTGAAAGGATCATATCATTGATCTTTTTATCTTTAATCGCATTGTCAAGTGAAACACGATCTGATGGATCACAATGAGCAATCTTAGCGAGCTCTAATGGATCTGGAACAACTATAGCGACGAGATATGATCTGAGACTATCAGCATGAACGCTATAGAGATGTGAGCTAATACCAAATCAACGATTCATAACTTACTAAATCTGCAATATTGTTGGACATAAAGCGAACGCTCCCTCCAATTTCTCAATTGCGATATATTCACCTTGTGCTAATTTCACAATATTCTTCTTTCTGTCGATAATCTTGAGTCTACCTTTGTCGTCAAATGAACCAATATCACCAGTTAAGAAGAATCCATCCTCAGTGAATGATTCTCTTGTCTTTTCTTCATCTTTGTAGTACTCTTTCATTGAGCTTTCTGATTTAATGCAGATTTCTCCTCGTGGACTTGGTTGATCACTTGAGTAGTAATTCATTTCTGGTACATCCATTAATTTGATTTCAAAGCCAGGTACGACTGGACCAACAGAACCTGATGCACTCGGATCATCTTTGAGAGTTCTTACGCAAATTGATGCTTCAGTCAAGCCATATCCTTCAACTATCGGTATACACAAGCTAATTTTGAGTGTGTCAAGTACTTCAGGACTAATTGGTGCTGATCCTGTAATAATAAGCTTGATTTTACCGCCAATCACTTGTCTGATCTACAAGTTATAAGCAATAATTCAGAATAGTTACTCATAACGAACCTTATTGAAAACAAGCTTGTCCCAGAAGATATGTGTAGGATCAGCCGTTTTACGTAGTTTGTCGAGCTTTGTAGCAATACCACGTTTTAGAAGTGAACCTTTAAGACCAGGTAAATCCATTTGGTGTTTGATGACCGCGTATATTCTACAACACGATTAACAATCGGATACCAAATACCTAATCACTTACCTGTTAAGGACTCTTGGAACAGTAACCATCATTTCAGGTTGCATGATTTGTAAGTCTTCCATTAAAAGTGTAATATCACCTGTAGTATATGCTATAGGACTCATAAGGACAATACTAAAGAATGTTAGCAAATGATGTTAAAAACGCCACAGATACCTACGCTATAAACTCAAGCGACCTTTGTAAAATATGTGCGAGTGGTAAGTAACTAGCGAGTAACCATCCAACATGGTCTTTTTGTCCAATACACAATGAAATTATGTTCTTGGTCATACTAACATGAGTATGTACCGCTCCTTTTGGTCCTATGGTATGTTAGAAATGCACTTTAGTTAAATGATATACGTACTGCCTGTAGTACCACTGTGTGTTCAGTTAGTATTACATACATTTACCAGAATCAGTTCCTTACGAAGTGTATGAGATTGTGAAAATATCGTTAGGCCTTGGCGGTATGTGTGGATGCTGATGAAGTGATCCAAGCTCCTCGACTGGTGATGATGTTAGACAATTTAACTAGACAAACATTATCTCCTACTTTCAACAAGATCGTACACCTGGACATTGAGATTATCGGCCCAGCGTTTAAGTACATCAGCACGATTCAGCTGTCCAGGTATGCGTGCATCAAATTTAGGTGCACCTGGCTCATCAAGGCCGTCTAAGACAATAACAGCCTTAACAGTTGGACACTTCTGGAGAATCCTATAGAGCCCAGGCAAATGTGATGAAGTAGTGAACACAAGCTTGATTTCACTGTGGTTGATGACATATTCGACACTATCATTACCGAGGGTATCATAGAGTGGTACTGATATGCGTGAATAAGCGTGTAAACTGAGGTCAGCAATTTGCCATTCTGGGATGTTCCTATTAGATTGAGAGGATGAAAATGATTAAAACGCACCTGGACAATTCTTGGACCATGTACCTGCAGCCCAACCAGCATGATTGGTGTTTGCACCAAGCTTTCCCTGGTTAACAAGCTCTGAAATACCTGAACCTAGGTTTGTGCGACGCTGTGCGATTTCTGCGTATGATTGATATTGATAGTAACGCTCATAACGGCCTTTGGATGGGTTATATGGCCTGTGACCCAAGAAATTCTTATCAGCTGCACGTGCGAGGGTGTACTGAAACAGGTCGTATGCCGTTTGTACGCCTACATCTGGACTTGGATTCTCCCCCCATAAGGCTGCACTTATCAATGATGTCGGTCTTAGAAAGATGAAGTCACCTACCGTCTTTGTAGATCGCGGTTGAGTTCGACGTTCCAGATCCTGGTAGGGTCTACAGTAATTTATCAGTATTTTATAATGTAAATACTAGGATCTTACTGTAGATTGAAGACTTCTGTCGCTGGTTCTGTGGGACAGACATGAGCACACAAGCGTCTATATAGAGAGAAAGACTTACAATGGATATGGAGTTGCGAGTGACATGTATCTTGTTATCTTCCTGCTATTCGTGAATGTTTCTCTCCAAGAGAACTACTCGTTGATAACCGAAACCGCTTATTAATAAAATAAAATCACAACGTTATTTTATACAATGATTCATCAACAAAGCTCTTATTCTCGTAGCAGCTATTAACCCAATCAATACTAACTAGTTTCCGGTATCTTGGTCTATAATCACTGGTCAGCCGACTTCATGTGCCTGAAACACATTCCTTACTGTTTAGTCCTGTCGAACAACTCCTCAACTCGGGCCTTGTCTCTTGAGTCGATCACAATATGCGTCAACATGTCATCATCTAATTCTCCAATTTTACCACCGAGGTTTGTTATCCGGTCCTTAACTACCGACCAGCTGAGTAATGCCTTAGATAGAAGATGTTGTGTACTACTCTACTTACTCTATCTCAGTCGTTATGGATGGCCTTGGAAATAGATCATTTTCAATCGCATTCTCGTAATCATCAATGTAAACAACACTGGTACTTTTTATTAACTTGTAACCATGTGAAGCTTCTTACTTACACATTCAAAAGAGGGTTCTCAGGTTTGTCGCTACCCTCTATTGATACTTCTTCAATTGGAACAGAGGTATGCGTATTATCAAGATCCTGTGACTGCTCTTGCGATGACTTTTCGTAGTGTTTAATAGACTCGACCTCTGCATCCTGACCTTTCAATTCATGTGGTTCAGCTTCGTGTTTGACTTTCTTGACAGGTCCGTCTTCATGATGTGCATCACTATCAGAACCACTGTCAAAAGCATTATCATGACTCCGCCTCTTTTCATCTTTCGAGACCACCCTCGTTTCGTGCAATTGCCGCTTTGTAGTTGGACTTGAGGTTGCTAGATTTTTTTCATTATGTGATGTGGCATTTTCATCGACATTCTCTTCTTTGACTTCTTGCTTTATAAAACTAGGTGTACTTATCTTTTGAGATTCTTTCACATGCTCAGGAGAGGCTTGTTTCTGGGTTGCCGTAGGTATTGACTTGTTATCATCACTCTCATCAGACGAATCAAATTCGTCCGTTTTGTTAGCTTTGCGTCTCGTCGCTGTACGTGTTGTAGACGTCTGTTTATACTCTGGTTGTGTTTGTTGCAAGGGTGACGATACATCTGCCTTAGTGTTTGCCATCTCTTCAGCCGCTTCTTCCTGTATCGTATCATCTATATCAATATCATTGTCACTTTCGTTTCTCTCATTTTCTGTGGCAGTATCGGAATCAAAGTCCTTGTCTTGCGCGGAATCAGCCTCACTATGTAATGTGGGCTCTTCCGCGAATTTCAACTCGTTAATTTCGCCAACGGCGTCTTCATCTATTTGACCTTGAGACACTCCGGGAAGATTTCTACCTTCAGGTGTGACAAAGAAGGGTCGGAGAGTGTTCAATATTGTATCTCTATCAGTTGCACATTCGAACACCCATTGGGATTCCCCATCTTTACCTTCCAAAGGTATGATACAGTTGTGCTTAACACAATCAAGTAGCCAATTAGCAGATAGAATAGAGCGTTTTTGGGTCTTCATTAACTGTGTAACCTGTACAGCTGTGTATGTATTATTAGCTTAGATAGCAACATAAACATTTCCATACCTGTAGGTTTCCCAGCGACTACCAGTAGTGGTTCCGGGCAATCCTCATCATTGGGTATCTTTGATAATATCATACCTTTCCTTTCTGAGACAAGGACGGCGAGATCTGAAACTTCGAGATCATTTGTGCCATTGAGAATACCTGTTTGGTTATGAGAGAACAATAGATGTTTGAATGTACAACTCACGGAAAGCGCAGCCTTCAAACAGGTTGCTTCGTACGTTGTCTTTTTCGGCCCGCACGTTAGCAACAGCACGAGAACTGATGACCTGTTTTTTCTTCTGGATACTGTTAGAATAATAGTTTTGGCCTTGCAAATACCTACCTTTGTCGGCTGAGCTCGCTTTTTTTCCCTTATTTTATCTTCTGTTTGCTTCCTACGCGACGATTGTATGCCATCTCTCATAGCGATCATATCTGTAATTGTTTATTAATTTCGATAAAATAACTAAATAAAAAACTTACCACTATACTTAAACATATTGTCAGGATCAACTGGATTCTCGCGCCCATTGCCTTTGTCTAATCTGAGACGCTTAAAGCGAGGGAATCTGTACGTGTATCCACAAGGATAATTTACTTGTACTTATATTAGACTTTGAATAGTTGGTGTGATAGTCTAAACGTACCAGATCGGTTGATATCACTAGCTTTGATTTCGACAACGAAGGAACTAACAGAGAATGTAAGTCTATTCCGAAGAAAATGATCTTTTACGCACTCTTTAGGGTCAATAATAATGTCTGGCGTTTCATTACCAATCTCGATACCAGGGTATACAGATGCAGGGGTATATTTCCGTGTTTCACTTTTGCGAAAATGCTGATTAATTAGTTCCAGATCCATCGCAGTGTATCCCGTACCGACACGGGTGAAGGTAAGGAAGCTATATGTGTAAGCGGACATAATCCAAGTGCATAGACATACTCTGGTTCATCTGTTTCATGTCTATCATCGACCAATGCGCAATAAAGAGTTGATATCGTACCATTCCTGGACGCAGACCAGTTCCCTCCTATAACGAGAAGATCAGCAGTTTCTGACATTTCATCAAAATAGTCTGGTTTTAACTTTGCGCATGGTATGAGAAAAAAAAAGAAAGAAAATTCAAACATGCCCACCTTGATCCATTGGTCTGAACGTCCGCCATATTCATACAATGATAGTGGTGATTTAACCACTAGCCCTTCACCCTTTGATATGATGATACGTTCGAGTGATTGCTTCAATTCATCAGCTTGGGTGGCTTCCCATCTGGAGACATGTTCTATTCTTGTAGAAATTGGATTAAATACGGTCTTTCCAACCTTTTGGCGCTCCTTAAAGGGGTATTTAGATATGTCTTTGCCATTGACCCAAAGTACGTCGAAGACTATGACTGAAATGATTGTTAAGCTCTAAAACGTGCGACTCCTATTACGCTCACAAACTGGATGTATATTAATATCGCCTTTTGCAGCTTTCTTGAGTGTACCAAATGGTAGTATCGTGTCGACTGCTGCCGAATATGCCAACATTTCACCGTCGAGAACAATCTCGTCAACACGATCGTCGAATGAGTGATGAATATGTGGTGTAAAAGAGCCTTCTTTGGGGTTTTCACCATACAAGTATGTGTAGTCTTTAGCATTCCTATAGATATTGTGAGAAATGTTTGTAACAAGCACTTCAATACCTCACCTGCTCCAATACTTGTATTTGGTACCTTTCTTGTGTAACTGAATGCGTTCACCATCCATCTTCTCCTCGACTACAAAAGGTACACTTTTGGGCATCTTCTTTATGATTTGAGGAATAACGTTACGCTTGCATAACATTGGTTGGAAGACCTGAAATAGCTGCACACTTGAATCATTATCATGTAATCTGATGGATGGATCATATAGTTTATAAGCCACGGTGCGAAGATCAGTCGTGACTTCAAACAAGCTATAGGCGTCACGATGAAAATGCGACAATATGGAGCGTTCTCGAATGCTTATTTTGAGATTCTTTAAAAGAATTCTCACCAGCCAGAACTGTTCAGTCGTGTCACAATTTCTTGCAAATTCCTTCATAATGTCTTTCTTTTGTATGCTTGGGTGTGTCAATATAAGTGCACAATTCATGTTCTACTCACAAGTTCTTCGCCCTGGATAGCTGATCAAGCTTATCATTGACTTCATCAATCGTGAATTCAGATTTGCGCTCATAACTGACTCTGTTCTTCATGACGTCAACAAGAACACTGGCAAAATCACCGCTAACGAAGTTACCAGCAGTGGGTGCCTTCCAACTGAGTAACCTATGGCCGTCTTTATGATCCTTAGATAGGGCGAGTAGTTCTACGTATATCTTAGCTAAGACAGCTTCTTTTATACCGAACATAGACCTCTCCCTTTCGCGTTCAGGTATCATTAATCTGAGTAGATTGTAGAAATCATTGCCAAATTGTTTGCGATGATACTGACGTAGTGTCAACGAAATAGGGAGATAAGGAAATGCTCACATCGAATAGCTTTTCTAACTTTCTACTACGCTTAAGAGTATCCTTCTCTGTAGATATATTATCAAAGAAAGATACCAATTGGTTGAATTTCATAGATCTCCCGTTGTTTGTAACAGATGGTGGCTTTTCAATGCCTGTATAATCAGCGTGCCTTGCAGCCTCTTTCTCTATCTGTATAATCTCATTCCTATCAATTTCTGCTTTATTTGTTTGATATTTCATCGGCTGAGATGATGAACGCATCTCTTAGAGATACTTCAATGTCGACTTCTAAAAGATCGCTAGAGGAGACAAGCTCACAGCCAAAAAAGGCTAGATTTCTTAATAACGATAAAGATACCCAGGAATTGGATACAACAGACGATCTAGAGTACAAGAAGGAGAGAAAAGGTGCTATCAAGAATGAAGGTTACGAGTCAGACAGTTCAAATGAGGGTGGCGAGTCTGTTGTACGCTCACGTACTAAAAAGAACGACGACGATGACGACGACATGTTTGGCGGCGATAGCGACAAACCAAAGGAAGACTCAAAAAGTTCAACAAAACCCTTAGAATTGGGTGACATCGAAGGTCAGGAGTTTGGTGGACTGGGCGATAGACAAGCAGGTGAAGATAGCGAAGGTTACAGTTCTGGTGATGCTGAAGATGAGGAAGCTGAAATGGGAGGTCAACTTTCAGCTTTCAATATGAAGGAAGAAATGCGGGAAGGTCAGTTCGTCGATGACGGTACGTACGTCGAGAATACACGCGATCCACATGCGATGCATGACGCCTGGATGGACAATACCGATAAAGCATCAAGAAAACGTATTAGGGAGGCTCACAAAGAGCGTCTAAGGAAAGAGAAAGAAGAATACGAGCACGCACAGGCATTGAATGCCCAAGGTGGCCGTAAAGAGGAGACCATGATTGCTCTGGCTGAGATGACACAACGCGGTGAAACGGTATTGGAAGCTCTCCAGCGTTTAGGTAAAGCACGGGAAAAGGTGAAGAAGAAAGGCGGTGAAGAACTTAAAGAAGCAAGCAAAGATGTCGAAAAGTTTACTGAATTAGTTAATATTATGGTCTCGCTCGGTGTAGCTGAAGTTTATGACTGGGAGCATGAACAGTTCGTGCGGAATGTGAAACGTTCTGGCTACGTAAAGGACGATTGGGTACCATCTTCATATAAAAAGGAAGACGATAGCCAAAACGTACAACCTGACACATCAAATGACCCTCTCTGGGAATATAAACAGACACCCACGTATATTGCTAGCCTTCCAGCAGCTGAGCGACCGGTCGAAGTGCAGATATTTGGACCATTTAAGCAGACAGACTTGTTTAATTGGGTAAAAGGTGGTTACCTTGGTCCAAATGGGTCGTACATCAAAGTACGTAGTGTAAATGGTGAGTCTCGAGGAGACTGGAAGGATTTCCAAGCCACTGGATTAATAGTGAGTGACATACACACACCTGTTATCTCATAATAACTCTTCAATACAGTAAAATTACAACTTTTGTATTCTATCGAATGGGTATACTATAGCAACACCTTTGCCCACTAGCAAACCTAAACTAATTTGACCATATTCACGACTATCTATCGAATGAAAGGCCTCGTCACCTTGAACATAACAATGCCCTCTATCGACATAGACACCATTGACTGTATCGCCCCAAAGACCCTTTATACGTTTAATGGCTATCTTGCTAGGGTCATTTGGCGGCCTAGCGAGCTTGAGAATGAGAGTTTGATAAAAGAAGACACCCACCGTATGGCAACTATGTCACCGACTTTATAATGACTGAATGGCAACCACTTGTTGAGTATGAGATGATCTGAAGACAGTTTATTGCTGTCGGGATTAAGCGTAGGCTGCTCTCGCTTAGATTACAATATAAAAGTCGGGTTATACACACCTGCATCGAGCGACCTCGTATGGAAACTAGAGAATAGCAATTGTGTACAAAATAATAAGAGACTGACAAAAATCCTAAGAATTTCAATGGACGTATCTGTAGATTGTTCATGTTACCGTCCTTGTTTTGAAGTTCAATGTGGTGGAAGACGAGAAGTTACTGGCGTCAAACAGCCAATTTTGCTGCTGCAAAAACTCCATACAGGTGGATTCACTCTCTAGACGTAGTCTATGCATTAATATCCCAATAGGCAGCTTCAGATAGGCCTTCGCAATGATGGAATAAGCCAGATGCCGGAATTTGTCGACTAGGAGGAGCATCATACTCTTTTGATATCCAGATAGACTGTCGATTAATTCAAAATAACTGTGGTAGTTGCAGTCTAGTATACAACGTCGTAGCTTCTGTACCAGACGATCCGTTGAGTGAATAACAGAATTCACGCGGTTGCTAAGTTGGTTTATCTCAAACAATTGATGCCAGACGTGGTTATTGTCTATCTCGGACAGTCTAGTTAGTGCCAGTCTAATCTCATCATTGTTCTTGCACCGTAGCGCAATATCAAATGACGTCTTATAAACTACACCCGAGTTAGAGAAGAACGCGGTAAAGAAAAAGATCCACCTTTGACTGCAAATTTATCAGACCTGTTTGTCGCTATCAATCCCTGTCTCAATTTTCTCAGCGCAATCAAACTGTTGTCCGCTCTTTCACCGTCTTCAATCTGCACTCAATTAGTAACATCTACGTGTTGGGAACTAACATACACGCTTCAAAATGTATGAATAATATTTCTCTTGAAAGTCACGCTTCTTGAATTCAGTCTGATCGCTACGTGACAAACTTCCAATCTTATCCATTTTCGTTGTATAGTATCAAGGATGCAACTATTGATATAAATCTGTACAAATGGCGATGTCAGCTATATATTCAAGGAAATGCTACATAATTGCAATTGTGTGTCTATCAGGCAAGGCCATTATGATGAAATTTCTTAATTTGTTGGCAATGACAACTATACATACAAGATAACTTCATCATGTTGTTGTTTTCTTCAGAGTTATTATATCTCGAGTTGGAAGGTTGCGAATTTCACTATCTTCTCGTTTCTGTGGACAATTCCTCATATTTTCTTATCGAAATGCTCGTAGGCGATGATTTGATTGGGAAGAACATCCTCTTTGACTTGGGGTAGCAATTCACAGCTTCAACGTCAATAACTACAAAAATGAGGACCCTGAGGTTCCGATTATGGGTGACTTGAGAGGTGTATATAAAAACACTCCAGCCTAGCGCCACAGTTTCGTAAGGAAACTAAAATGCATTATGTTTCATCTCTTGAGTGTATGACTATTGATCTATAAGTGCTCCTGTAAGAGTGAAAGCTTTGTCGTCACAATTGTGGTTATTTACATTGTGAAATAGTCAGCAGTGACTACTTCATCGGCGCTGAACAGTATGGCCCAACTAACTATGCTGACTGGGGAATTTATGGCTAGGAATGTTTCTATAAGATTCGTCAAATTTTCACATTGATTAGCGTAGCCTGTATTGTCAGAGTAATCTAGTTCGATATAGGTATTACTGTTGCGACATCATTAATGTATGTAAAACATAAAGAAGTCACGTAATTGCGTCCACTTCAAAAGGGTTTTATAGTAGTGTTCAACGGAAAAGACTCAATATCTAGAGTCTCTGTAAATTAAGAGACAGCTGGCACGTTTTCTTGAGATAGTGTTCTAAGTCTCTTTTATATGTCGTATAGGGTTTGTCGGAAAATGTTCTCTATCTAATTTGTTCAAATTCTTGCATGTGAGTGATAGAATGGGTTTATGTCTTCATAATGATTATAGCAGGATATATACATCATTTGAGAGACTTTAAAATCTTATCGGCATTGTTGTTGAAGTGGGAGTGTGGAGAAAGCAAAACAAGGAGAAATTGTAATTTGTTGATGGCTTGATTTCTATAAAGAAGATTTACTTCATAAAGATATATCTAGGTATTACTAATACCAACGCTTGATTCGTTATTTATCTGTGATGATGTAACACCATCCACTCAGCCGAGGGGTAGATAGTGTAGATATTGCGAAATACAATAAAGGCTTATATATTTCAGCTGCAATTTATGCCAATATGTCACCCATGCTATCTCATCGATTCCTGTCAATCACTCCTTACACAACGACGATCAAGTAAGTGTCTGTCCATATCGGGAAATATACAACTTATCCTCTATAGTGCTGTGGGAATGGTTCAAACTACCGAATATACCACAGATTTCTCAGTTACCGAAGGAGATCTCTAAATCTCTTCTTGATTATCTACTCAGATGGACAGTTGGGAAGTACATCGACATCGACAACGCACTTGCAGAGGATGGGATAGATATATACAATCGTAGGCTCAACACCACCGTGAGTTGTCCTTATCGGTTTGACATCACCTAATCGGCAATTAGTCCATCAACAGTCACTTGACATCTTTCCCAATAGAAACTAATTCAGCAAGTTTAGGAAGACTATCAATACAAGTACCTTGGTCAAATCTATTCAATGATCCTATAAACGTCGTCATCGAGGACCTCCATATCACCTTTCAGCCTTCAACTCGATCAGATACGACGGATGAACCCGGTATCACAGTTGATGATCTCACTGAGCAGTATATCGAGAACCAGGATATCGTCATCCCTGGCTCATTTGATGCACCTCCAGCTGCTGTCATTGATGCAGAGTCACCTAGTAACCAACGGACGCTTTTGAAATCATTAATCAATGCAATATTAGCAAAGTTAAGGGTTAACCTCAAATACACCTCTATTAAATTCACAGAGGGAGTTTCAGATAACGGTTTCGATTTGAGGATTGGTTCCCTTGATTACGGCGATGTTGATTTAGACACACAGGAGAGGAAACTCAAAATAGACGATATTGAAATTCATTCGTGTGGGGCACCGCCTGATCAGTCTTCACAATCACAAATGTTTATGAGTGCTCAAGAAAGCTTGACTTTACAGACACAGCAGAGTCAATGCATACTCAAATTAATAGATGGCATTACTATGAAATTATGCAATAATTCATTACCAACAATTGAAGCAGACTTTGGTAGAACGCTCGCGGTACTTTATCCATCAACTATATCGCTAATTTTAACTCTAATCGAAGCTTTCCCACCAAAAACAGAATCTTCAAGTAATGGTGCAGATTCCGTAGATAGCAATGATATGTTTAATTTGAAAGCATCACTGAAGGAATTGCGCGTTTTATTATTGCTAGATGAAGTGAATCAAGTGATCAATGAGAGTGATTTATGGAATGGTGGAGATGAAGCGCAAATTCCTGGTTACTTTCTGGATCTGAATGCTACCAATGTTAATATCAAGTGTACGCCTGAATGTAGCCTTTCCGTTGGAGATGCAAGTATTTTAGCTAATGACTCGGTATCCACATCTCCTATTTTAGTTTTTGATGAGGCGATTGCCCAAGTAATCAATGAGGAGTTTCCAAGGATGTCAGATTGGCTAGCTGAAGATGATGGTGTCAATATGTTTGACCACAAATCGTGGAAGTTATTGGACAGACAGACTAGCCAATCTGAACCACCAGCTGTCACTATGACGAGAAATGATGTAAAGCTCTCTCCAGTGCATTTCTTCGTTGATCTGGGCATTATAGAACGATTCTTTGGGAGCGACCTGTTCAAAGCACTAGATTTCACGACGAAAGATCATAGGCATGATAGTGTAGTTAACTCTCTACTGACGGAAGCAGAGAAACAGAATGATCCTAGTCTGTCTGAGGTTCTTACACCTTTACAGAAGGTTCCATTCTTGCTTACAGTCAGTGCACTAAGGATATCTGTTCGTTGTCCGCCACCGCTTGGTCAACAGTCATTGCGATCTGGTATATTAGCAATTGATGCGCGCTGTTTGAAGCTCACGCCGAACAGCACGAGTACTGATGTATCGGTAGAATGGTCGAATGTCAATTGGTTAGATGCGAGACACATCAGGGAAAAAATGCAATCAATAGCAAGAATACGTGAATCACGTTTCATTATAGAAAAACGTAAACGACAATCACCAAAATTGACATTTAATGTACCGTTTATCGAGCTAAAATTCAGGAAGAGGGAGGTTATTGGATTGCAATACTTGGCGGACGATTTCGCTCAATTCAGTGAAAGATTGAAATTATCTGCAAGTGGTACAAGTAAGAAAGAAGACGTGATGCAATCTGTTGTCGAACTAGTGAAAAGCCGGCTTATCGTAGCGGATGAAACATCTACGTCAGCGTATGTTGATGATTCAATGGATGATTTCTTTAGCGCCGAAGCGAGTACCCACAAAGATGCTGCATCGTCTCTTGTTGATGACACAGATATTGATATAAATCTAGAAGCTGGTATGTCACTACAACTTACTAAAGCTTGCTTATTGACATATCTTAGGTACATACACCATTGATGTACCAACTGTGAACCTCAACACTGGAGAAGAAACAGGAGATTACGCTACGATAGTTGCTGATGCAAGAGCTGTTACCTTATCAGCAAAATTTGGAAACAAAAGTACGAAGGTTTGGACACATTTTCAAAAAGTTAAAGGTTGCTGACGATGATGTCAGAATAAGATGACGTTGAGAGTAATTGCAGCTATGCTTACTGTAGGAGAGCCTAATTCTGATAAAATTATCGAATCTATGAATGTAGGTAACCGCTAAGACATTAAAATCCAAGCTAACATTCGTTAAGTTCAATGATAGGCCAGCTCTAGATCTTAGGTTTGCTACGTACTTATCGGAGAAATATGTGAAGTCATCCACAGCTGATGTGGTTCTTTCATCTATCGTCTTGAACAGCAATATGCAAATGAATTCAATCACTAGTTTGGCCAAAATGCTGGAAACACCACCAGGCGTAAGTGTATACTACATAGTGTAATTTTAATAACACACTAAAGGTCTTCGAGAACGCGATACCATCTGATGTTACCACTCTGACCGTAAAATTGAAAGATGTTTCCTTTAGGATCTGTCCTGACGTTTCGAAACGGCGACTTGTAGTGAATTTTGGAAACACACATTCTCAGTTAACATTAAGACCTAATTCCCAAGCCAATACTGTCAAGATCGTATCTGGAAACACTTCTGTCCATCTAATCGATGATGTGACACAGATGTTAGATGATAAGCGTGATGAGGAAGGTAGTGATGTTTTGGTAGACTGCTTAAGGAATTATTGGAAGGTGCATAAATGATTTTTGCATGATCCTCAGCTGACCCTTATACAGACAAAAGGATACGTACATATTGCAGAACTGGTAAAGCTCACAGCTAAAACCAAGCTTACAAAGTCACAAGAGGAGCCTAAAATAACAGCAGATATCTTTTATGCTGACACGAGGGTGGGACTCTGTGCAGATTCTTTATCAACTCTCATTAAACTGCTTTCCGATGTCTCACCAAAATCTTCGGGGACATCGAATGATTCTTCGATTCAATCCAATGATGATAAAGATCCATACACCAACCTACTAGCAAGCTTGGATGAAAGTGCATTCAAACAGCTTCCAGATGCAATTGTTGCGGCAGATTTAGTAGATGATGATATACCCTCAAACCAAGAATATATTTACGAAACAACTACGCAACAACAAGAGCGATATCTCAAAGAGCAGACTGTAGACTTTGACGCATTTGAGGAAGGACTCACGCCATCAAGTTCTGATGATTTAAGAGATAACGTCGATGATTACATTATACCAGCTACATCGCAGCCTAATGAGATAGTAAGACAATTGATACCCGATGCAGTAATGCAATCAAACTTTATTGAAGCGTTGAGGAACAAGTTGGATGGTTCGGTTAAAGTAGCAATCAAGCCATACATGGAAGTGCAGTTACATTCCGCTGATACATCCCTACAGCTATTCGAAGGATGCGACTGGCCAGCAACTCGACATAGGATAGAAGAGGAGCACAATAGAATACGTAAGAAGCTAGTAAAGTTTAGACAACTACTGGCATCTGGTCAGCAAGCAGATGGTACCGAAGAGGAGCTTTCTTTTGATGTCTACGGTGCTTATAATGTTGGAATCAGTCAGCATGTGAACGGCAACGAAGAAATACTCAAAGCAATTGATGAAGAACTAGGCGATGAAAGCGAATGGCAAACGCTAGTTACCCCTACACATTCACGCAGACCATCAGAGAATACTAGCACACGTCAGGCTGATTTCAGAAAATCACTTTACAGATCTAAAGGACCTTTTGTGGAGATCACAGCATGTGGTGTTAAGTCTACTATGCAGAAATTCGAAAAAGAAGAGAAGTCATCTGATATTAAATTGTCGATCAAAGATGTCGAGATCCTTGATCGAAAACAGAAATCGAACTGGCGGAAGTTTATGACTTCACTTGATAAGGATCTGCGAGGAAATGTACGTGAATCTGAATCCAACATGGTGGAAATAAGCTTGGACACCCTTCTCACTGAGGGTGGTGAAGAGGAAGTTGCCTTACATAGTCATGTCCTTCCATTGAAACTAAACATGGACCAAGATGCTTTAGATTTCCTCAAGAGATTCTTTGCATTCAAGGATGACACTGATGCTAATGGTGACGTTGAAAAAGGACCATATATACGTGAGTGTTCATTACATATTCTCTTCCATAGCTCATTGAGTATAAGGTCAAGCTATTGTCGATCCAGTCGAGATTAAGATGGACTATAACCCAAAGCATGTCAATTATGCTGCTTTGAGGGAAGGAAAGACCATAGAATTGATGAATTTTTTCCATTTCGACGGATCTGAGATAATTTTACGCAAGATGATGATCACTGGGGTGAGTTCAACAATATATAAGTTGTGTAGACTACTTGCTAACAAAGATGCTAGATAACGGGATGGTCGAAACTGTTTGAGATACTGCAGGACACGTGGACGCCCGATGTCAAAGCTAACCAGTTGTCTGACGTCGTCTCAGGTGTTGCACCAATCAGGTCCTTAGTTAATGTTGGAAGTGGGTTCGCAGACCTTGTTCTTCTTCCAATAGAGCAATATAAACATGATAAGCGAATAATTAGGGGTTTGCAGAAAGGTGGATCAGCTTTCGCAAGGAACGCTGGTATGGAAGCTTTGCGAATGGGAGCAAGGCTTACCAACGGTACACAAGTCGTGCTGGAGCATGCAGAGAGTATTTTAGCCGGTAAATCGTCGGAGGATAAGTTAACGATGGAAACAGTAGATGAAGTTAGCGAACCTATGACATTGCGGCAAGGAATGGAGAGTGCATATAAATCGTTAAACAATAATTTAAATGAAGCCGCGCAAACTATATTAGCAGGTGAGTTTGTTCTGCCTATGCTATCTGATTGATCTAATATACATTGAAGTTCCGATGGAGGTATTTGAAAAAGGAGAGAAAAATAAGCCAATTATAAAGGCAGTTCCAATTGCCATACTCAAGCCTTTGATTGGATTGACGACAGCTGCTTCAAAGATCCAACAAGGATTCTTGAATAAGTATGATAAGAATGATTGTAATTAATTTAATGAATTTCTTCGATCCCTAATGTATATGATTAAGCTGAGCACATACATCGATCCTAAGAAATAAATATAACTCTTTGGGAGACCGTCTTGTTGTCTGGCGAAGGTAGCACCGTAGAAGAGGATGACTGATATGAGAATGACTTTCAAGAGCGAAGCAAGTGGATTGTTAGTCATTATATTTACAGATTCTATCACGTTGGAAAATTCTTTCATCCTCTAGAGTGTTTTATAGGAAGACATTCAATCCAGGCTTGTCAAGTCAATGCGTCCGCAGTAGCGTAATGTCAGAAAGATAAAATTTGTTATAGTACAATCTATTAGTAAACACTTGGTATATTCTTCTTGTTCTGTTACAGCCACTTCAAAAGGTGGTATTCGATGTTGAGGACGAGATTGACGACTGCAAAGTTTATTGAGGACGCTGTTATCAGCTGTGAAAGGATGTGCGGTAATTTGCAGCTTGTGATGGTTTGATATACATGTAAAACTGATGTGCAAGCGATCGCCACGTAGCTGCTCATCCATATCCTTCTCCGAAACCTTGTTTTCGCTATTGCTTTGTGATTTTTACGCGTTTCGCCTTCGAATTCTTCAGGATGGTAGTGCCTCATTACAACTTGGCTGTCGTTTTTAGAAACCTGAGTTACGGCTATTTATATGAGATCGCTTGCTGTAAGGTACCAGGATAGTGTCAATTTAGATAAGCTTTCATGGATGTATTTCTAAAGTTTATTTATTTATCTGTTCGTATCTTATGTTACATATGTCGCTATGTCTGAATAATGTATCTTGAGCTTATACTGCATAAAGCCAAGTTATCCCTCCACATATGTATAAGCTAATTAACACCGAAATTAGTTCCAATATAACTTCTAGACATGCGAAAACAGTAAAATATGTATCTTTCTTATTTTCATTTAGAGAACACTACTTCATGTGAATCAACTTTAAATATAATCACCCGGAGTAAGTTAGTTACAAATTAAATGATAACGGCACGATATTTTAGTAATATACGTATTCAAATAATGAAATGTCCACTAGTAATTCATTATTAGTTATTATATTCCTTGGCCGCCACTTAAAGTTTTATGAAGGATGCCACTAATATTACCGATGGGGCACTATGAGATCGTGTCTGACAAGACAGGTGTTGGATAATTGAGGTGTCATTCTTCGATGTATGCTCATTATGACATTTGACATGTTATGACTATATTTACGTTCGTTCAGAGTATCTGTTTCTGGGAAAATCTTCAAGCGAACCCTTAGATTGACATCAAAGTTGTATGCAGCCGGTCCTGATAGACCGGTCCACAATTACTGGACCTAAGTATACACAACATTAAGTTGCTTATTCTTTGATTATTATGGCATGCTCGCACGTGGATCCACAAATAAATCATTATAGCTGAGAGAAGCATTATACTTATAAATATGCGTACGAAATCCATACTGACTGTAACTGAGATTTCTATTTAATCAGTTAGAGCTAACACCTATTCTTCAGCTCCTTCTTTAATGCATATATCTACGTCCACATTCTGAACCTTCAACTCTACCCATACGACAAAGAAAGAGAAATTGATCATGTTATAATAAATATACAAACAAGCTAACAAGATAGATTGAATTTATTTTATAGGAAATGTTTTGATTTTAATTTCTGCATCATGTTGAATGACTTTCTACATCGCAGCGATTTTTCAGACCCGCGTTTTATTTTGATCAATACCACAATTGAACCGTTAGCTTGGGATAAGCGACGGAAAGCGCTAATTATATTCATTTAATGACACAACAACCATTGCGTAGGTTTGAGTTACTTTTTGATCTCAACTGATGGCTCTTCAGCAAACTATCTATCATATTCGCAAATCCTGGGACAGGATGTATATACCATTGTACAGCTACCACAGACCTACTACGGACCTTCTATCCCACTCGGTGATGGCTGGAGTTATGGTGGTTTGAGTTCTCCTACTGCAAGTAGTACAAGTACGAGCAGTACGTCCAGTAGTAGCACGAGTACAAGTACAAGCAGTAGTACGTCAAGCAGTACGAGCACTAGCACTTCTTCAACATCGTCATCGTCTTCAACATCATCATCCAGTTCGTCTAGTTCGTCCAGTTCGACTAGTTCTCCAGAACCACCAATTGACAGAGGTGCAGGCACCGATACGTCCAAAGTAAGTGTTTATTTTGTTTGTTTGTTTGTTGCAACTAACGCGATATAAAACAGATTCTTGCTATCGTATTACCCGTCGTACTTGGCACGCTGCTTTTGTTATTACTTTTACTCTTGTTGTTATGTCTGTTGAGACGGAGGAAGAGACAGAAAGAGATAGAGGAACGTCAATTCGAAATAACTCCCTTTTTGGGCACACACAAAGCGCGTCCTTCTGATGCAGAATTCACACGAGATAACAGTAACTCATTTTCACGCACATGGACTGCTTTAATGGGCAATAAATACTCATGGGGATCAAAAAAGCAAAACAAATTTACTACTATTCCCCCACCACACAGCCGAGGCTTCAAGACAGATCTCTCTATCGAGGAGAAGATCACACCAGTGCAGCGTCAGCTTTCAAGTTCTCATTTGGCTGTGGCAGATCCGAATGCACATAGGCCAGCATCTAGGATGCCATCTAAGAGTAGCATCATCACTTATGATAACCAATCGCAGAAGTATACTTCGCCATTAGACAAGATAAGGAAAATGCGTCTGTCTTTACTTAGCAACCACACTGCGAATGATAATGATGATGAAAATGACGGTCCTTCTACAAGTGCTGGTATATGGGGATTAGCGACGAGTGTCTTCCCAAGAAGATCAATGAGACCACAGCCACCACTAAGTGGAACAGTTGGAAAGCGCGTCAGCCCTCATAAGCGACAAGATAGTGATGCATATTCAGTCAGCAATGATGATAGCAGTAGCTCAACTAATCCTTTTTTCGCATATATACCTACTCCAAGGATCGACGATTTCTATGATACTAGCATGAGTACTACCAATTCGAAAGCCTTTACCGATTCTAGTAATGGTGGGAGTTTCCATTCAAGCAGTCCAATTCGTCCGCCGTTTGCTTACAGGAATCATGGTGCGACACCTTCATCTTCACCTTCAATGTCGAGTTTATCTCAAATTACGTGGTTGAACACGGTAGAACGGAACAATAGTAACAATCCTGATTCATCAGTCAATTCGCCTGTGTCTGCTTCGTTCAACACTGCCACAGAAGGTTACGATAGCAGCAGAAACAGCAGTACGAGGTCCAGGAGCACGGTAGACAGTGATAACGGCAGCCGACCACCAGTATTCCCTCGTACAAGTGACACTGTCTTCGGTAGAATCATTGCGGAGAGAGAAAGCGCGCATGATTTTGGGCCTCCACGTAACGACTATCAACCAGTAATAGTTGAAGAAGAGGAAGACGAGAACACAACCCTTGACGAAGATGCAAGGAGGGAGGAAGCTATGTCTCTCAAATCCCCTAAATGGAAGCAAAATGCACGTAGTTTCCTCCAAAGAACACATTAAACTTCATAGAATCAAACGGACATTATTAATTATTCTTGTATTAGTTTTGTATTTCAAATATTATGCATTTAAAGCTTTCAAAATTGTTAAATCTGACCAAGAGAGGCCTTTGAGCATTCCTGGGCACGCTTTTCGAAAGCTTGACGAGCACCTTTAAAGTCCTTTTTGGTCCATTTCTCCATAGCGTCACCTTGCAAACCTCTACCGAAACTAAATGTGAGCGGTGGGAGTCTGATACCCTCCTTCTTGGCATATTTGTTGGCAGCGCTGAGGAAGGCTATGCTATCCGTATCAGAGAGTCCACCAGAAAGGAAGACAACACCTGGCATTGCGGAGGGAACTGCTCTCGATAATGCTAGAGCGGTTGCCTCGCCAACAGCATCAGCTGTAAGGTTCTTGCGCTCGTTGGTACTTGCGCCTGGTTGCACAAATGAAGGCTTGAGAAGCGTGCCTTATTGAGAGTCAGGCATGAGTATTAGACTATAGTATACATACCTTCCAAATAAACACCATGGGCTGCAAGCTTTTCATATATCTTAGCTATGACCTTTGTATGAACCTCTAGTGAGCGTTCGAGGGACGCGTCCCCTGAGAAATCAAGATCTGGCTCAACGATAGGGACTAAACCAGTAGATTGACTGACAGCAGCCATTCTGGCGAGTGAAGTAGCTTGAGCATCGATAGCAAGCTCAGTAGGGAGAGTAGATGAGTTGACTAGTATTGGTGCTCTCCATTTAGTGAATCTCGCTCCTTTTTCTTTGAATAGTCGACAACGGCTAGTTAGGTCATCCAAACCCTGAGTGAATACTTCACCATCGCCTGCGCCTGGAAGTGGTTGTCCGTCGGTATCGATTCTCACGCCAGGAATGATACCTCTGTCAGCCAAAACGCCAGCTAGGTTGAAATCTACCAAGGTTTCCTGGTATAGGATGCATCCTGAAATGTAGTCTGTTGGTAGAGTCTCATATAAGCATTTACGCCATTCATAGCGTCTCTGCTTCTGTTCGTCGTCACTGTAGTTCTTCTCTACGCCCTCAGCTGCAGCTAGTCTGGCTGATATTGCCTCTGTAGTTTCGTCGGTTGCATAGATACCTTTACCTTGCTGAACTAAAGCGTGTGCTGTATGTTTCAGCTCGTCATTGAAATCTGATTTGATGGATAGTTTCGCAAATGAGTAACCTTGTGTAGACATGATGATGGTACTGTTAAACGGACACTATCACTGGCTTAAATATCATTCCATATGATCCGGTGCGGTGACACACTATTTGACCGAGTGTCTACTATGACGGCGAATTGATAGACATAATACCGATAATGATAACTAAAGGATAATTCATAATATTTTATTTTAAATTTATCTCAGTCGGTTCTTAAATCCTGTGAGCATCTTTGAGCGTCTTTGAAAGGAAACGTTACTGAGCCAGCGATGGCGTCGACGAGTAGACTACCAAAACCGAGCTATTATTACCCAATAGACGAAGGCAGTGAATACACCCCTGTGCCAGAGGATGATAACCCCGATGATGAGGATTATCAGTCTCTAGGTGTACCTGTTTTTGAACCAACTATGGAAGAGTTCCACGGTTAGTATAATTATCTCCGCTGTTACACGTAAGCTGAAAAATCCCTAGACTTCTACGACTACATCAAGCGCATCGATAGATACGGTATGAAAGCTGGAATCGTCAAGGTTATCCCACCAAAAGAGTGGTTAACAACCCTGCCTGAGTACAATGCAAAGAATCTTGATAAGATAAAGATCAGGCAGCCGATAGCCCAACACATGCTCGGTAGATCGGGTTTATACAAGCAGACAAACGTTGTAAAAAGGAATGTTATGGGCGTACACCAGTGGGCATCTCTAGCTGGCTGTGGTCCGCCTGCTAAATTCCAATTCCCGGCACCAGCACCTCAATCAAACGAGGATTTGACAAACGAAACAGGAAGAGTGACGAGAGGCAGAGGATCAACAGCGAAAACTAAGGAAACTACTAGAGAGCGCAAGCGTAGGAGAACATCCCAGAAATTGGAAAATCAAACTGATGACGCAATTAAATTGGAATCAATTGAGTTCCCTTCAGATTCAGAAACACCCCAACCTTCCCATTCAGCACATTTAGCAGAAGCTTCTCCAGTTTCCCATCAGCAGGATGACCTGAAAAGGTCTGCGTCTGAGATTTTTGACTCAGCAAAACCATCAGGCAAAAAAAGTAAAGCTGACATAGCGAACGAATTCTATAAGGATCTCCAAATACAAAATGTCTGGTTACCACAAGGCGCCCAGCATGAAGACTACAATCTAGAAGGTTGCAAGTATCTAGAGAGGTTGTATTGGCGCACATTAGGATTGGGTGATAACGAAGTTAGTTGGTATGGTGCCGATTTATCAGGTGAGTGACTTACACAACTACATTAACAGCTTTAACCTTGAACAGGTTCCTTATTCACATCTAAAACGAAGAGCTGGAACGTGGCTGATCTGCCATCCTATTTAACAGAGTTACTCCAAGAGTCGGGAGTTGGTACAAAACTACCAGGGGTCAACACACCTTACCTTTATTTTGGAACATGGAGAGCGACATTCGCCTGGCATGTTGAAGATATGGATCTATACAGTATAAATTATATTCATTTTGGAGCACCAAAATATTGGTATACCATACCACAGAAGCAGAAGAGGAAATTCGAGCAAGTTATGGCAGCTTTATTCCCAGGTGAATCCAAACATTGTCCTGAATGGCTCCGTCATAAATCATACTTGGCGTCACCCCATGTTCTTGCCTCGCAAAACCTCAAACCATCAGTACTAGTGCAGAAGCAAAATGAATTCGTTATAACCTTCCCGCATGGTTATCATTCAGGCTTTAACATGGGATTTAATTGCGCGGAATCTGTCAATTTTGCGACTGAGGGATGGAAAGAGTATGGTAGAAAGGCACGAGCATGTACATGCGTTGGTGATAGCGTTAAGATAGATGTTGATCAACTTTTAGACCGTATTGAAATGAAGAAGCAAGAGATGTACACGGATGATAATAAACGCGCAGAATTAAAGGTTGTTAATGAGACGCTGAAGTTACAAAAATTACCTAATGATCGAACATTCACCCATGTTCCAATTGGCGAATACTACATGCCGCTAGTTGCTCCATCCACAGAGCAACAAATTACATGGATGAAATGGGCAGCGACGCAGACATTGGATATACAACATCTCGTTATTCAAGTTCCTTGGATGCAGGAACGTGTACAGCTGACTCTAAGATCTACAAGCGAGAAAAAGGAGCAAGCTCAGCAGCATCATCAACAAATCCAAGCACAGAAGATGGTCCAGAATAGTTATCAACCATATCACCATGATGCGACATCCGAGAATCATTACCTTCCCATGGAGAATCGGAGTCTTTCACCAACAGCACCAGCGTTACATCAACACAATCACATCCTGCCTATGGTAGTTCAGCAGCAGGTACCACAAGCTACAAACCAAGCATTACTACAGCAAGCAGCACATGACTCAGCAGACAGTCTCTCTTCAGTACATCGAATAGCATCAGTAAATATTGCAGCACAACATCCTAATGGAGAATTATAATATCTTGTTTTACTATCAAAGATTATACAGCTGATTTAATGAACTCTTAGATTTTGTATTACAATTGAGTTTATATATATATGTACATATATTTTTAAGAGTGTGAAAATAACTATACATTAAACTGTAACAATGTGTAAAAAGTAATGAACAAGATATGACCAGTGCTAACATTAGAACTAGGAATACAAATGGGCTGATGCACTTTAAAAGATAATTGCGTATGCTATGTAAAAATCTTGAGGTAAATTTGCTAGATGTACAGTTGAAGTAAACGTTTACTTGCATAAAATGGAAACGTAAGTTGGGCGTTAGAAGGACTGGGTAAGATATGGAGAGAAACGAGATCATCAGACACTATCCGAATGATCGTTTCTGTTCTTGTTGCGTTTGAGTAGGTTTGAGAAGAAGTTCCTACTGTGACTTCTACTGTTTTCGTTACTATCATCCTGAGATATGTCATTTGTGTTGTTTTCGTTCGTGTTCTCATTCGTGCGTGCTGTTACGCTCGCGTCTACGTTCTGACTTTCTACGGCAGCGTTTTGACTGCTATCATTGAGGTTCTCTTCAGGCTGCACCTCTAGATGCTCCTGAGTGTTAGCCTCTGCGTCTTGACGTTGACGCCGGAATGGAGATCTTATCATGGTCCTGAGTGACAGCAATGATGCTTGACGTCTATTGGCGAGGTGACCTGTAGTCAGAGGTGGGAAATCGCGTGGATCTGTAATGTTGGCATTAGAGCTATCATTACTCGTGCTAGTCTCGGCTGTAGTTGGTCTATTTGAACAAGATTGTACAGTCTGAGCCCGGAAATCTTGTCGACACTAGGTTTATGATTAGTAGAGCGCTTGCTGAAGATAACAACCTACTAAAGGACATGCGCCTTGTACATCAAGCAACCAAGGATCAACACACTTAGCATGGAAGCAGTGTTTTGCATTACATGGCAAAATGCGAAGTTGTTCGCCTTGTTCGAAATCTTCGTAACAGATGGAACAACTACGGGGACCTTCGCCGTCTACCTCTTTAATTGGTTCTTTAGGTGACTGGTGTGCTGAACCACTATCATCACCATGGTGTGATTCTCCCATTTCAATGTCCCTAGCCTCATCACTGTTGTCTGCTTTATTACTTGTTCGAAGTTCATTGTTGAAATTGACGAGGGGAAAGGTTTCTAAGATCGCTCTGGCAATTCCACCGGCTCGCGTTTGACCTCTATCTTCTACGATGACAGTCTGGCCGGAAAGTGTATCGAGGACTTCCCTTCGGGCTGGTCTCTCACCATACCGTTGGGGGTTGCGTGCAGCTCTAAATGCACCGGAGAGAATAACAATCATGAAGAGAATCGTAACAACTGCGATAATAACATATAGGACTATCATCGCTAGGCTTGTATTGCTCGGTTGGTCTTGATTGTCTTGAGACCCTTCGTCGACTGGTCCCGGCTGGCTGGGTGGCTGTGTGGCGTTATATGCCGATAGCGTAGCAAGCAAGTACGGAACCCGCATTGATGGATTATCCTCTATAGCTTTTGCTGTATCGTTTATAATTTGGGAATTATACCAGTAGTATGTGCTATTGACGTCAAACCTAATCCGATAAGCACGTCCACATTGTAATAGATAAGCTGACTCACTGATTGTCGATTAACCGGGCGGAATCCCTGCTGCTAGTTGCGAATACGTCGATAACGCGGTTATAAGTTTGTAAGAAAACAGGGTTTATCTCGCAGCGCTCTTTCGTCGTAGTGTAAAGAAGTACAGCTCTCGCGCCACGATCTGCAGCAAATGAGAAAATATCGTAGTCGTCCGTTGAATCGGTTGAGTTACTATCACAACTGATAAAGGCCAACCAGGGAGATTGTGTATAAGATTGTGTAGTAGCATTTTGCTCAGAGAAATGTACGATAAAGCCTGATGTAGTACCGTTTGTGTCCTCGCCTGACATTTGCAAACTTATCGAATCGTCGTTGAACGATCTGACGTCGCCATAGAGTTGGAGATGGGAAGACTTGTCAGTATCTGAGCTGTAGTCGTGATCTACAGCGTTTGCGGGTATATAAGCGTATACTAGGACTAATATCGCTATCAATAAATAGAGAATTCCTACAACTTTCATTTCATCTCTTCGAAGTTGACTATCAACCAGTTTCGCTCGAGATGGAGCAAAGGTAGGTGCTAGATAAAAGATATACCGTCGTCTAATGCCCATAAGGCGTAGAAATACAGTTGGTGGGCTCCTACTGTTCGCATCTCTCAATCATTCTCACATCTCTAGATTGGGTGCAGGACTCACTCGATCCAGTGAATATACCAGCATATTTACTCCCTCTATCCAGCTGGCTGGTATTTCTCGCAGTCGGCCTCTCTATTGGTCTCCTCAGCGGTCTGGTATCTATGGTGACAGTTTGGCTGGCAAACATAAAGACAGGACGATGTGTAGATAAGATCTGGCAAACATCCAAAATAATGTGTGATAGTTGGACAAAGTGGACAGATTGGAAACTGCTTAATTACAGTATATACGTACTCCTATCTGTTCGTCTTCATTCGTTTGGTTATCAGACAACTCATACGCATAATTTTTAGGTTATTTTCGCATTTATAGCGGCATTAGCTGTGAAGAAATTAAGCAGTAGAGCAGCAGGGAGCGGCATCAGTGAAATAAAATGCATTATTGCCGGTTTTGAGAACAAAGAATACCTGCGATGGCCGGTTCTACTTGTCAAGACATGCACGTTGGTAGGTGTAATGACAAACGTACGCTTTAGTATTAAGCTAAATTCTTAGCCATTTGCTATCGCGTCAGGTTTGTCGATTGGTAAAGAAGGCCCATCAGTTCATGTAGCATGTTGCGTTGGAGAATTAGTCGCATCACTATTCCCCTATTTTCATAAGAGCAAATGTGGGTCTTCTTATTGTCATGTCCTCTTTTAACAAAGAAATCCAAGTGAAGATGCGTGAAATTCTCATTGCAGCGAGTGCAGCGGGAGTAGCTTGCGCATTTGGAAGCCCGATAGGCGGCGTTATATTCTCAATCGAGGTAGGCTTCTATTTGGCTGATGGCCAAGATCTATTAACCCAGTAAAAGGAAATGACGCACACTTATACGACCAAAATGATATGGAGGAGCTTTTTCTGTGCTCTAGCCGCTACAGCTATGCTATCTGTAGGCTATAAGAAATACAATTTCATAACTCATCCTATTTAGGCTCTCAATCCATTCCAAACGAGTGGTAAATTAGTACTGTTTCAGGTAACATACGACAAGAACTGGCACTTCTTTGAAATAATTTATTTTATATTACTAGGCATATTTGGAGTGAGTTTTTATACTACCTCGCGACTTTAACTCATTATAAAAGGGACTATTTGGTTCGCTTGTTATCAAACTTAACATGCTTTATGTAGGATTCCGGAGACGACACCTAAGCGAAAATGGTATCAGCGAGGCTGTTATCCTCGCACTAATAACATCCGTGATCTGCTATCCGAATCCATTCCTAAGGACGGATATGACTGAGAGTATGTCTATCCTTTTCCGAGAATGTGGGGGTAGGGAAGAAGAAGATTTTGGAGTCTGTGACAATGACAGGAATTGGTCGACAATAAACAGCACTCTACTTGCTACTATAGTACGTACTGTGTTGCTAATTATTACCTACGGTGCCCAAGTTCCAGCTGGTATTTTTGTGCCTTCTTTGGCGATCGGCGCAACGTTCGGAAGACTGGTTGGTACTATTTCCAAAATGCTTTATCAGGCCAATCCATCATTGGGTATTTTCTCTGAATGCAATAATGACATGAACTGTATAACGCCAGGCACATACGCATTATTGGGTTCTGCTGCTACTTTATCAGGCGTGATGAGGATATGGGTCACCGTTCCTATTATTATATTTGAACTGACTGGTGCATTGACTTACATTCTACCAACTATGATCGTGCTGATTACTACAAAAGCTATATCTGATTTCCTCAGTGGGGGTGAAGCTGGTATCGCTGATCAAATGATAAAATTCAACCAAATGCCGGTCCTTACCCGTGAGGATGAACATTATTTCAATGTTGACATCTCAAGTGTGATGACGCGCGATGTTGTCGTGATTGAGGAGGAGATGCTGGTCAGGGATGTCGATAGTGTGTTGTTGAATGCACACAGTAGATACCCAATCGTAAACAATCGCGAGGATATGAAGTTAGTGGGATACGTAGATGCTGGTATCCTTTCGCAATCTTTAGCATCCATTCCAGGATTATCACAGCAGGCTGTTTTGAAATTCAGTAACAAGAGGACGATATTCGACGCAGACGCAGAACCAGACCAAGCAGAATACAATCTGAATGATACAGTCAATGATATACCAATGACGATATCCCCGACAACAAGCTTAGACGTCGTCATGAAGTTGTTCAAAAAGATAGGACCGAGTGTGATCCTGATTGCCAAACAGGGTGTCGTCGAAGGGATTGTAACCGTCAAGGATGTCCTACGAGAAACAGAAATGATAAAAGTTGGTAATGAAAGAGCTATAAGTGCGACTAAGGCATCAATAACGGAAGATTTGATTGACTTTTGGAATAAATTCAAACAGAGACTGATAAATGTACAATTGTAATAAATATCCGTATGAGCATATGATTCTATTGATTAACTTTGCCGCTTCTACCTTCTCTCTTCTTTTGCTTCTTTCGTCTACGTTCGTCTGCTTTGGACTTAACAGCTGCGAGACGCTCTTTCTCTTCTTTGATCTTCCTCCTCTCGAGAATCTTAGCCGTGTGTTCTTTTCTAGAGGTCTCAGTCTCAGACTTCATTTCCTTCTCCCGGGCTTTCATTTCTTTTAGTCTGTCGTCTCGCGCTTTGCGATCGTTAAATGAGGACCTAGTATTTGGTGGCATGTGATTGCGATGGAATGGATCAGATTTCTTATCCTTATTTATCGCATTCAGCGTCGATATCATTCGAGTAGTTTGCTTTTCTTCTGAAGAAGACATGATAGCAGATAATCAAGGAGTATAAAAAAATAAATGCGTCAAATCTATACAAAAAATAATATTTAATATCCTAGTAACGCTCTTTTTTCTTTAAGCAGGTTGAATCCCCTATCGTAAGCCCATTTGGGTGTTTTCGACCACTCCCAGCGCGGAGACTTGACATTGTATGCATCTTCTTCATTTGTATTCTCACCTATAGCTGCAATCATATCATCCGTCATATCAAACTCGAGGGGAAATGGCCATACTTGTGCTTTACGAATGTCTGACTTGCTATCCCGATGGAAAGGCTCTAATAATCGTGATGGAAGAGCTTCACTGGATGGTAGCGCAAAACAGTGTGCAACTACATGCGCCTGGGCTTCCCAAAGACTGAATGGACGAATGTTCTTCTGAAGTCCTATAAAAACAAACGAAGGATCGTGGAGATAGAAAAGTTGATGTATCGATATGTTCTTCACACCTGCATATCCTCGTGCACATTCAGGTAGGTCCTCTTTGAGTCTCTTTTCGGATGGTATGACATCAGTTATTTCCCTCGCTTCAGGGCGATCATCTAACACGGGATGAGAACTCCATGGTGCATCACCAGACTGCATGAATGGAAACATGTAATTGTATCCGGTCGCGAAAATAATTGCATCCACGGATGTCTCCACTGCACCGTCAGTGAACTCAACCCAGTTCGTACCAACGCGAGCGATAGCGGGTAATTGACGTATACTCTTGAACCATTCGGGGGCGTCATCCCACGCTGGTGGGCCCATACGTGATGATTGCAAGACTGTTGTGTATGGTTCTCGACCATTTTCCGCTGGTTCGTACGGTGACTGTACATTTTGCGGTGCATGATTTAGCCAGGCCAGTTCTCGCGCGACATCATATCCTGAACTACGACTGCCAACGACGATGACTTTCTTTCCTCGAAATGACAAAGGGCCACGCCACCAGCGAGAATGAAAAATCGTTCCCTCAAAGCTCCATAAGCCCTCTGTGAATGGTATGTAAGGATTTGCGTAGTGTCCTGCAGCGTTGACTATCATGTCGGCCCTGTGTGTTTGACTTGAACCATTGTCAAGATCATCAACTGTAATTTCCCAGCGCGAATCGAGAGGTGGCATACAACCTTTACTTCCCTTCGCAGCACCAGGACGATGTCGCACCCGCGTTACTCGCTGCCTGTAGGCGACCAACTCCTCCAGGTGGTGCCTCCGAGCATATTCAACTATGTATTCCAAAACTTTATTGTGAGATGGAAACGTCGCATCGGGTATGTCGTCCCAAGAGTCGTTTCGGAAGCTCATGAGGTCGACTGGTAGATTCGTCCGGAGAGTTGGATAAACGGGTGACGGCGGAACTTCCTCAATCGCTGAGAGTGTATTTGTCGATTTATCCATGTTATTAAATGATATTGCTGCATGTGGTGTACCATACTTGTCAAACTTAATGTCTTGTTGTCTTGGATTGTCTTCGTAGTTCCTTTATCAGTTTAGCTTACGTTGGAAGTAGTAATAAGACATACCATATCCCACCGAGGCTATTCCTCACCTCGTAGAGTGTCACCCGAGCCTTACTCCGTCAGCGTTGATTGATGACGCACTATTGACTTACCTTGGGCATACGCTTGAGGATCTCATGGGCAGACGTGAGACCTCCGAGGCCTGATCTAGTTAGAAAACACAGCTACGCGCTATATACACTGACCTGCGCCTATGATAGCTATCCGTGGCGATTGTGTCATATAGTGGCTCGATGATGAGCGTGGATAAAGAAGAAAGTATACGATGAAGAATAGACTATTCTACTATAAAAACTACTGCCATACTAAAAAGTCTCCTTTTTACTAAGAAGTAGTGTCAGAGCGTGAAGACAGGATGGAGGGAAGACAGCAGGAAACGAATAAGTCTTTACTTCTATCCTCATAGCGTGTTATATTAAAGATTATTTTCAAAAAATACTTCAAATCACCCGCCGTCTTCTCTCTTCTACTGTGACATTCTCGAGCGTACAAAAAAATGGCACAAGCAATGGGAATGGGTCCAGGTGGACAACCAGTGATGGTAATGAGTGCGTGATATTGTCTATATCACCCAAAATATCTCACATTTCACAGATACAGCAGGTCCAGAGAGACAATCTGGCCGTAAAGCCCAAATTTCAAATATAACAGCAGCAAAGACAGTATCAGATATTATTAGAACTTGCTTAGGACCTCAATCTATGCTTAAAATGATTTTAGATCCAATGGGTGGTATTCTCCTTACAAACGACGGACACGCAATTCTACGTGAAATCGATGTAGCACATCCAGCCGCAAAGTCCATGATTGAACTTAGTCGTACGCAAGATGAGGAAGTAGGTGATGGTACTACCAGCGTTATCATTTTAGCCGGTGAAATTCTCGCCCAATCTTCTGGTCTTCTCGAGAAGAACATCCATCCAGTACAGATCATTCAATCATACAAGCTTGCTCTCGCTGAGGCACTCAAAACTATCGAGAGTATTGGTCAGCCATTGAACATCGATGATGAGAAGGAAATGTTAGCCTTGATCAAGACCAGTATTGGTACTAAATTCGTACAAAGATGGTCAGAACTTATGTGTAAACTCGCACTTGATTCTGTTAAAATTGTCGCAACATCTGCCAAAGACAGCGCAAACAATGATATTAAATCAGTCGATTTGAAGAGATACGCCCGTATTGAGAAGGTCCCAGGTGGTGATGTTGAAGACAGTCAAGTTCTTTCTGGTTTAATGGTCAACAAGGACGTTACACACCCAAAGATGAGACGTAAGATTGACAACCCACGTGTTATCCTTCTCGATTGTCCATTAGAGTACAAGAAGGGTGAATCACAAACAAATATCGAGATATCAAAAGAAGGTGACTGGGAGAAGATCTTGGCTATTGAAGAGGAACAAATAAAGCAAATGTGTGATCACATTTTACAATTCAAGCCTGATTTAGTTTTAACTGAAAAGGGTGTTTCAGATTTGGCTCAACACTACCTCGTGAAATCCAACGTCACCGCATTGCGTAGGCTGCGTAAGACTGACAATAACAGAATTGCTAGAGCTACAGGTGCAACTATTGTTAACCGTGTTGAAGACCTCAGAGAAAACGACGTTGGTACAAAATGTGGTAAATTTGAAGTAAAGAAATTAGGTGATGAGTACTTCTCATTCCTTACTGAATGCGTTGATCCAAAGGCATGTACTATCCTCCTTAGAGGTCCGTCAAAGGATATATTAAATGAGATCGAAAGAAACCTCCAAGATGCTATGTCAGTTGCAAGAAATGTAGTATTTAACCCACTTCTCGCACCTGGTGGTGGTGCAACTGAGATGGCAATCAGCGTTGCTTTGAACACACTCGCAAAATCCGTTCAAGGAGTTGGTAGTCTTGCTGTCAAAGCAGTCAGTGAGGCTATGGAAGTTATACCAAGAACACTCGTCCAAAATTGTGGAGGTAATACCATTCGTACATTGACAGAACTCCGTGCAAGACACAACAATGGTCTTGTCAGCCATGGTATTGATGGCGATCTTGGTAAGGTTGTTGATATGAAGGAGTATGGATTGTATGAGTCAGCAGCTGTCAAGATTCAAACCATTAAGACAGCAATTGAGGTACGTAGTTTAGTTTGATATTTTGATACTTTTTTATTAACAACAATCAGAGCGCTAGCTTACTCTTGCGTGTAGACGATGTCGTTTCTGCCAGAAGACTTGAACAAGCTGGTGGTGCGGGTATGATGCCACCAGGTGAAATGGCCGAGGGAGCTGAGCAATAAGGGTTTTCTTTCTTTTGTTAAATAGTCATAAATGAAAAATGGTATATCAGAAAATGAGAAATAAGAAAAGAATTACAATTTGTCATGTCATTAATTCCAAGGTTGCGATATGAGTAACTGAGTCGTAATCAGAGCTTGATACTTAATTTTTGGATCTGGGTGTTGAAGTAATTCCATTATTTTCTGCTTAGATGAGCTGTCGACGTAGGTTTTCGCGTGATGAATGAACTTCAGACATTGGGATATATCGTACAGAGTGATATGTAAAATCTGTTGATCTTCAGAATCAAGAAGTGAGAAAAGTCTATTTAAACCCCAATTGTTATCCTTTAAGAGAGCGCCTGATTGATTCTTCCAGAAATCCTCGTCAGTGTGTACAGGTGACCACCTTAGCAAGCCAGACTCTAATTCTGAGGAGTACTCATCCCAATTTGAAATGCTTGCGAATGAAGATTGTAATTGTTCTGTTATAGTGTCCAAATCGGTTTGCAACTCAGCATCATTCCACCTACGACTACTGAGGTTGTTAAGCGTCGGTTGTATAGGCAAAGCTAAGAATGTTGCGAGTGTTGATTGCTTGGAATGCTTGAGTAAGTTTACAAAGATTGCCAAAACTAGTCTGACTACCTTTTCCTTGATAGAAGACCTGGCGAGTTGGGCCAAAGGGGGTATAATTTTGTAGTCGGAGTTGATCCTAGCAGAGAGGGACTTGTCAAATGTGAGCAACCAGATTGAGTAGATGATGTTATAGTTTGATTGGATGTTTGAGTTGTTAAGCTGCTTGAGGAGGACATCTAAGTGGTCGTATATGAAGTGTTTAGCTTGCTTGTGGTTGAGAAGTTGGGTGAGGATCAGTGTATAGAAGTCGAGTTCGTTGTCGTCGTTGAGCTGTGAGAGTATGACGGAGAGAAGCTTATCTAGAGTAGAGTTTTCGAGATCATAGATGATAGTGAGTAGTTTTATTGTTGACATTCTAACATAGCTATCGTTTGTGTCTAGTAAGCCAACAAGGAGTGGTTCAAATCGTGGCAAGTTTGAGCCATCGAGGGCGGCGAGACGCTGTAAATTATAAAGGGAATACTTTATAACGTCTAACTTGTCAATATTAGCTAGTAATTTGTAGAAAAGATTGTAATAACTAGTGGTATCAGCGTAACCATCGAAGTCGTTCAAGTTTACTAGTAAATTGTAGTCGTTATCGTCTATAAATTGAGATCTCTTATAACCGATGAAAGGAATTTCTTGTTTTTTGTAGTCCAAGTAAAAATTCTGAATTAGATTCATCGTTGTGAGTGTACAAGGAAGATGAAATCCTCTTTGTTAATAATTAGACCTGCGTACTTGAATTTTAATAGCGAATTTAAAACGCAATACTTCAAATACCAAAGAGATCTCCATCAAGCACTCTCTGGTAACTTCAATAAAGATTTCTACTATCAACCTCAGTCACTCTCACAGAGGGGATTCATACAGAGGGAGCATCAGAAGCAGCTAGACAAGTGGGGATATTCCATCTACAAAGATCAGCAGCTGTCTTCTCAGAACGAGATCTCGGTAGACGAGAATACGAGAGAGATAGACGACTCAGTAAAAAATATAGAGAGGCGTGGAGAGAGATCGCTGGTGTTGGTAGACGAGAAGAACGCGATACCAACAACGACAGTAAATCCAAAGGAGTCGCTCGACCAGGCTGCCTTGAGAGCGGGATACGAGAAATTCGGCAGAGATATAGATTTATGGTTGGTTTCTAAGCTACCAATCGGTGTTAATAGAGTGGATAACATAGACGTAAGTCCAGATCTCCCGATTCGTTCATATACTGACTAAACAGACATACACATTCATGAGCTACATACTAAATGGCAAACCAAACAGTCCAGCGAACTACCTCACTAAGGAGGAAACGTCTGAAAATTATTTTGTTGATTTAATCCCTTATAAATAAATGCCCTTCGTTTGAGTGAACCATCATCTTATATACAAAAATGCTTAGACTCGCTCTGAAAACACCACTCAGCCGTTTTGGTAGCCGTTGTAGGTTTATAGCTTCTTTTTTTACTAGCGATCTCTAACTTATCTCTCAATAGCCCTTCATCTCACCAGCAGAACCAACGAATTACAAAAGTTCGCTTTCCCAGCGTTAGTATTCAATTTATTTATTTGCTTTATTAATAAAAGAATAGTATGTCACCAACTATGACTGAAGGTGGTATCGCCTCATGGAAAAAGCAAGCAGGCGAATCTTACAGCGCTGGCGATGTTCTCTTAGAAATTGAGACTGATAAAGCTACTATGGACGTTGAAGCACAAGACGATGGTGTTTTAGCAAAAATTATAGTCGGCGACGGCAACAAGGCTATCCCAATTGGTACCCCAATCGCTATCCTTGGTGAGGAGGGCGACGATTTATCCGGCGCAGACGCACTCGCAGAGCAAGCATCCAGCGAGAAGCCAGCTGAGCAATCAGCTGAGAAGTCAGAAGAGAAGCCAGCTGAAAAGCCAGCTGAGAAATCAGAACCAGCACCAGCTACTCAATCAAAGGAATCCTCAGCTGAGCCACAAGGTCCACGCCAAACTATTGCTGCTACTCCAATTGCACGCAAGTTGGCTCTCGAAAGAGGTGTCCCCCTCAAGGAACTTAAGGGTACCGGTCCAGACGGCCGCATCACAAAGCAAGACGTCGAAAAGTACAAGTCTGCAGCTCCACAAAAGCAATCCTCAGCTCCAGCTGCTGCTACCTACGAAGATATCCCAGTTTCAAACATGAGAAAAGTTATCGGTCAACGTTTGTCTGAATCAAAGTCACAAACTCCTCACTACTACGTCACCTCAGACGTTGACCTCTCAAAGCTTCTCAAGTTGAGATCAGTTTTCAATAACGCAGCTGAATCTGAAAAGAGAGCCAAGTTGTCTGTTAACGACTTCATTCTTAAGGCCGTCGCAATCGCATTGAAGCAAGTCCCTGAAGCTAACCAAGCTTGGTTGGGTGAAAACATCCGTCAATACCACCAAGCCGATATTAGCGTAGCTGTTGCAACCCCATCCGGATTGATCACACCAATCATCAAGAACGCTGGTGCTAAGGGTTTGGCTGAAATCAGTGCAGAGACTAAGGCTCTTGCAGTTAAGGCCAGAGATGGTAAGCTCAAGCCAGAGGAATACCAAGGTGGTACTTTCACAATCTCAAACCTTGGTATGTTCGGTGTTGATAGCTTCACCGCTATTATCAACCCACCACAAAGCTGTATCCTCGCAGTTGGTGCTAGCTCACCAAAGTTAGTCTTGGACAACACCACTGAGAAGGGCTTCAGAGAAATTCAAGCACTTAAGCTCACTTTGTCATCTGACCACCGTGTCGTTGATGGTGCTATCGCAGCCAGATTTTTGGCAGCACTCAACAAAGTTCTCGCTGATCCCCTTTCATTGATGCTCTAAACTTAGGTCTAAGTTTATAAAAATAGAATAATACTCTTTCATTTCCTTTTGTCTTTTCTTTAAAGTTTAAATACATATAAAAATACAGAATTATAAATATCAGCATTATGATTTGCATATTAATCTATTGACGTTGTCTCTTTGCGATTGGTTGGTTCTGCTCGTCTGTTGCTTCCTCGACGAAATTGAATGGGGGTGGTGATGATGATTTCTTTTCATTGGTGTCTTCATTCTTAGTAGGTGGTGTCTCATTGTTCATATTATTCAATAGACTGTCCAGGTCTAAATCATAATTCTTTATCAAATCTGACATCTCCTGACTATCGGAAACATTATGAGAAGCGTTTAAAATTTCATTTGCTTGTGATGGATTTAAACCGATGTTGTTGACGACGTTGTTTATAGATTGTTGTAATGCATCTAAATCGTAAGACAAGTCGTTCAACTGATTACGTTGTGTGCCAATTTGATTTTCATTTAAAGAACCAACTTCATTATTTGGTAAATAACTCGTTGGATTGTAGCTCATATAATCATTACCATTTATCAGTCTCTGTGACGTCCTAGGTGATAACAAATTAGCGAATTGTGATAGATCTAATTGATTTGGAGATATTAATGATTTAGAATTGTCAAATCCATCCTTATTAGGTTCTGGTATGGTTATTTTTGGCTTTTGGTCGTTCAGACTGCCATTTGAATCTACAAATTCAGTTCCACCGGTTGCCGGAGAAGATTGAGATTCTGGACTTATATGAGTGAACCTAGAGATATCCTCTTCTGCGTCCTTATCACTTGATTGGTTGTTCAACATTAAATGTTGACGCTTTTTAGGGATGAGGGCCAATTGCATGTCACTGTCTTGTGGTAAATCCTCAAAAATGTTAGTTGAGGCATTTGCGGGCGTAATATCTTGGGCATAGACTTGGCTAACGAATTGTAGGAGCTTTTTTATTGTTTCTTCATTATGTCTGTGCCTTTCTCTCGCTGCTATGGCTTCCTGCCATAGACGTTGATTCGAATTCTGAAGTGTGAGTAACGCGCTGCTTATATAGGCCTGTTGTTTTTGGATTTGAGTAAAACCGGCCATTATTGTACCGACATCAATTGTCTGATTCGAGTGGCTGCTCTGTGGAGCTGAAGTCGAAGGGTCTACGTAGCTAGTAAGCTGCTGCTCATTCTCAGCCTTAATTCCAACGCCCTTCTTCTCTGTAGATACCTTCCTGTGCACTTCTACTAACAAATCCGGCTTGTTTTTCTGGAAGTTCTCGTTCGTAAATTCCCAAAGCTCCTGCGTGCTTGAGCCATCTGATTGAAGGACTCCTTGATGTACGTGTGGTACTTTATTGAAACCGTACATATTCAATTGTCTGACAAATGAGCTGTAATTCGAGTGCTTGAAGTACCTCGGCAAGACCTCCCTAGCTAATCCTTCTGGGTTTGGTACAAAGAACGTGTCTCCTGCATCTGACCAGTGTATGTACTTATCCGTACTAGCGTCATTCACAATTCTGTAAAACTTTATCAGATCGTCCGTTATCTTAATAAATAACTTACGAATATAACTTATTTATGAATGGCGGAATCTTTAAAGCCCTGGCTATATTTCTATCACTTGGCATTAGATTTTATTTTCACACTATCAACGCTGTAGACTAAGCCGGGGGGAGTGATAGTCAATCTTATCCACGCTGAGTAATTTAAAAAACCAATAAAAAATTATGTATATTCACTATTAAAAGAACAATTAAACGAGCGTGATTCCGTAAGGGTAGCTTCTTATTAAAAGTATACGTGTTTGCTATTTCTTGCGTACAAATTTCGTGATTTCTCGTACTTCAAAGGCGAAAAGGCGTTTCAAATACGTGAACGATCAGCAAATGCATCACGAATGTGTTGCTTAAGCCATTCAGGTACCTCTTCAAAGTTGAAGTTATCCACTGTGTCAATAGCACCTTCTTCGATAGCTTTCCTCCAGTTCCAGTCACTGCCTTGCTCACCTTTGTAGGCCCAGAATGAGGATCCTGCTAACGCACCAACCCACAAGCTTTGTTGGGTTTGGTAGGTGTATCTCAAGCTGTCGACATCTTGTTGGTATGGTCTGGCATTTGAGTATTCACCGACAAAGATTGGAAGATGGAATGAACTTGCTTCAGTGGCGAATTTTGCGATGTCATCTGCGATACTGCTGTCACTTACTTCAGATGGATCGTCATAAGCCCAGTATCTGTGTACATCCAAGGCAACATTTTCACCATTTGTGAACATATCTGACCACTTGGCTGGACCAAGGAAGGCGTCACTTGCGATAAGTGTAAAACCAGCTTCGTTGACAATATCGTAGGATTCAACAGCGAACTTCTTTGTTGTTCCAATTTGGTCAGCATTTTCTGGCTTGATTTCATTTGCGTTTTCAATTCCGGCAATTTGACATTGGGTGTCCTCTGGAAGACTCTTGACGTAGTCAACGACAGCACGGACTGTGTCAAGGCCTCTTTCCCAGTATTGATCGGTTTGAGTAAGGAAGTATGCCTCACCTAATCTACCAGAGTGTTCAAGTCCATTTTGTGATCCTGGGATTTCGTTAGATAAGTTGAAAAATTTACCAATGACTCACCTGGAACAGCGTGAATATCAATAACGGCATGAAGATCATAATCGGCGAGGAGGTTGAGTATTCTTGTGAGCTCATCCTTTTGCTCTGATGTAGTTGGGTATGGTTCTTCACCTTCAGTGCCGATGAATGCATAGAATGGTACTGGTATACGGACCATGTTGGCACCATGTTCAGAAATATATTCAAGATCTGATTCTTGGATATAACCCTCCCAATTGGTTCTCATCTCGCTTGCGCATTCTTCAGTACGACCAGCACATTGTGAGTAAATATCACCGTTGTATGTGATACCATCAGGATGTCCCATCCAAGACCATTCTGGGATAAGCCAGTTACCGAGGTTTACTGAAATTGCAGGCTTTGATCCCCACCAGTCCCATTTGTGACATTTGCCATTGTCAAGGTTAGGTGGTTTCAGATCGTGATCGTCTGGTCTGTCGCTATCTTTCTCGCCATCCCAGTTATCACCATCATCCCACTCTTGGTCACCTTTATCACCATTCCATTTATGTTCATAGTCTTCACCTTCGTCCCAGTCCTTGCCTTTGCCTTCATCTCCACCCTCGACTGGGAATGTTGGGCCAAGTTCTGGTGCATCTGATTGGAAATCATCACCATCTTCGAAGCCTGGGAATGGAAGCCCTGCGCCATGTCCACCGTTTCCAATTGAAGGGTTGTACCCGTGCCAAAGTTGATTGCTTACGTCTGACATTGTTATAATATTAAGCGAGTGTGATAGAGGATATATCTAACAAAGTTATATGTACTGGTAAAGGAAAAGAGCTCTCCGATTTCTGTTTTGAGCTTTCTTCATTTTAGTCTCTTTTTAGCATTCACGACTGGAATGTAAACTACGGTGTTTATTTAAATATTCATTCTTATTTAAGGTCTAGAACAGTTTGTGCCGCAGTTTCATGCATTTTCTGGTTTTTTGGGCTGGTTTCTGCACTGTTATTGGCCGTGTCTCTGAAGACAACATCGGTGAAGATTTTCTATTCAGCGGAGTGAAGATTCCCCCCATTCTAATCGCCGAACCTATGTAAATGGAGGTCGGTGGAGTGTATCGCGTGCTGCATATTTTCATAGTTCGGCCAGTAGAGTAAGTATATGATTCACTAGATCGTCCGCGTAGAATGTGTTTTTGATATTCAAAGTAAACCTTTGTAGAGCATTATCGATTAAACCGTCTTAAAATATCTCCGCTAAATCTCAAACACATTGTTCAGTTTCATAATGACGCACCATGGTCTTCCTGGAGAATATTACTAACACCTGTCAAAACATACCAACTAGATACGTTATTAAATAGACGATTTAATTGTAGAAATCAGGCACCTCTCTGTCAAAATCTGACATGATCATCGTCCGCTAATTAGTATAGCAAGGATTGTTGTCTTGAATAGCTACATTTAGGTTGAAAACTATAGGAGGAGTGTACAAACACCTTGTATTACAGAAGGAGACAGAGAAGATGAAGAAAGTGACAAACGGGTTACCAGATACTGAGCTAGAGCATCGTCCTCAACGAGAATGTACATATCCCACAGCAATAGTTATATTTTTTATCAATTGGATTGTCAATTTAAGCGCAGATAGATTGATATTCGCTGTTATACCCCTAGGATGGACGATCGCCGGAATAGTTACGACAGATCCACTCAAATACTATGTTGCAGCTGGATGGGTCATCTTATCTCTAATAATACGTGCAGTATACGTTTTCATCATTTTCATGACGTCGTTGGTAGCGAAACTCCTCAAGCGGTGGCAGTGTAAAACTAGCAAAGGATACCCCTATAGCATTGTTTAGAAAGCCCAACTTAATTTATTATTCTAATATACTAGAGACAACTTTGTTTATCAACGTCATAATAATCCATAGTATGCTGTATATAATCTACTGGGCCAATATTATACTTGATTGGTGATGTAGCCATCTGCTGTGGTGCGTATTCTATACACAGCGTTGGAGCTGGAAATCGCGTGATATTTTTATCAGTAGGTCATCTTCCTATCTCTATCATTTACTGTCATGTCTAATTCGGGAACTGCTGAATTACCTGCTAGTCAAGTAGGACAATAGCTATTTTGCTACAATTTCTAATTAAATACAGCAATCTACTTGGTCTAGCTTCGTAAAAGGGTTGGCATCTTGGTCAGGAGACCTCTCCAGTCTAACAGCTCCATCGTAAGGTTATATCCGTACGCATTTGGTAGTATTTTGACCTCGCCTTAGTTTTATTTTGTCTCCTACCTCCCTCACTGAATTTCCAGGTTAGTCAACTATATTGTGATATCTCCACAAGTCTGACGTAGCGCTCTAGCATATTGGTGTGAGCATCCTGAGTAAGTAATGCAATTTTCAGTTATGGCAGTCTCTTATTATTGTCTACAGTGAATTCGCAGCTATCTCATCTGGAAAAACACCTGAAGAACGTGCTAAATTGGTTTTACGCTGGTTTATCCTCACCTTAAAGTGTCAATACGCTACCAGAAATGAGAAGATGGGGTCAGAGAAGAAGCCACTCAATCCTATCCTTGGAGAGACCTTCTACGGTTCTTGGCCGGATTCTAATGGACGCGGTAAAACTGATTTGATTGTCGAACAAGTTTCACGTCAGTGTATTGTCATGTTGTCTGTTTAATGTTAACAAAGCTTCAGATCACCCCCCAATCACGGCTTACTACATTAACAATGAAAAAGCAGGTGTCTCCCTGGAAGGTCACTCAGGTCAGAAAACATCATTCAGCGCTCCTTCTATTGTAGTCAAGCAAGTTGGTCACGCAATTATTACTGTCAAACTCGAGGATGGCAATGCTGAGGAGTACCTAATCACCTTACCTAGACTCAAAATTGACGGTATTTTATACGGTAAACCATACATTGAGCTCACTGAAGTAAGCTACATTGTTGGCTCTAATGGTACCTCCGCTACCATCGACTACAAAGGCAAAGGTTGGCTCTCAGGTAAAGCTCACTCTTACAAGGCAACATTGACAAATGGATCATCCACTATTTCACAAGTTGAAGGTCAATGGACCGGTTTAGCTAAGGATTCCAAGGGTGACTTGAATTTCGATGCACAAATGCCAAAAGAGGAGGTCAATGTGAAACCAATTGAAGAACAACAGCTTCCCGAGTCTAGATTAGTCTGGAAGGAAGTTGCAGAAGGTATACGCAACGGCAATTACGATAAAGCTGGAAAAGCAAAGTCTCAAATCGAGAACGATCAGCGTGCCAAACGCAAAGACGAAGCTGCAGAGAGCAAGAAACATGAGTTGAAGGTGGGTGTTTAGCATTTGCTATTGAGCCTTGAATTTAACAGTCCATAGCACTTCAACCAAATCGCTTCAGATGAATCCTACGCGAAACTCATTAAGCAAGTTTCAAGTACTTTGCCTCCAACTGAGGAAGGATACAAACTTAAACGCGATAATTAAAAAGTCTAAAGTTCGTGTAAACTAGAGTTATCTTATTTTTCGTTTCTCACTTAAATGTCATCATGTCGATTTTTCGACTCAAATTGAGAGCGAGAGTTGTGCAGACGACAATTGTTATTGTACTTCTTATTGTTCTAGGTTATTTCTCAATATTAAATAAGAAAGATACAGAGACGAACAGTCGACGCATACCAGAGAAGACAGATAGCATCAGAGCGTTTGATAAGCTACCTTATGATAGTTTAGACCAACATTGGACGATATTTAGATCTAGGAATCCACCAATAGCAATAAATCAATTGGAAGATACGCCGTTGACGTATCAGAAGTTAAACGTCACTGAGAACTTCCCAGTACCATCTGATTTTAAACCTAAGGAGTCACCAGTTTATGAGCATGATACACTTTCTCATGATGATAATTCTACATCACTAAATTTACACTCGTTGTTGTATAAGTCTATAGCACCGCTTCAGTATAAGTTTGGCGGACAAGACAATAATGATGAGACAAAATATAGACAACAAATTATACAGAACGCATTCCTACATGCTTGGAATAGCTATAAGAGGAATGCCTATGGTTTTGACGAGATACATCCTCTCACTGGCAAACCATTCAATAGTGATCCGAAGAAATACCAGAGGTCACCATTCAATGGATGGGGAGCGACGATAGTGGATAATTTAGACACTCTCCTCATAATGGGGTTGCAAGATGAATATGAAGAGGCTAGAGAACGTAAGTGTTCTTTCTGCTGATTAGAGATTAAACTAATACCACCCAACAGATGTCAACCGGATTGATTTCAACTACGTACATAGCCCCTCTGGTGAACTTCCAACGTTCGAGACTAACATCAGATACCTCGGTGGTTTACTATCAGCTTATGACCTAAGTGGTGATCCTTTGATGATATCTCGAGCAATAGAATTGGGAGATATACTAATGAACGCATATAATACCACTTCGCACATACCTTCAAGTGTCTTAAAACCTAATTATCCACCAAATGAAGAGGATTATACCATTTTAGCGGAATCTGGTAGTATGATTTTAGAATTCACGAGACTTTCAATCATAACAGGTGATTATAAATATTTCAACGTCGCACATAAAGCACAATCTGTTTTGTTTGGTTTGAAATCGACAATTGCCGGTTTATTACCAACACATGTGAGATTAGACAAAGAAATATCACAAACACCACGATCGGGTGTCTTTACATTAGGAGCACTCAGTGATAGCTACTATGAATATCTCATAAAGTTGTACAGATTGGTTAATACACAATTAACACAATATTCGCAACATTACGTAAAAGCAATAGATTCACTCAAGGAGTACCTAATTTTGGATGTACCATCAAACATAGAATCCTTCGAAGATATTACAGTATCTGGTGAAGTTACTTCACTTACTTTAGCACAACATGAGAATGAAGGTGGAAAAATATTACCAAAGTGGGAACATTTAGCTTGTTTCTCAGGTGGAATGTTCGGTTTAGGTGCTAAAATACTTAACAGACCTGATGACCTCATGCTTGCTGATAAGTTAGCATCTGGTTGTTTCGATATGGCTAACAACACAATTACTGGTCTTGCACCGGAATCTGCAATTTTTGATCTTAGCGAAAGAGCTTCAAATGTGGTTCATAGAAAACCTCCTGAAAAACATAGACCATTTAGGTATAGGTCTATGTCAAGTATTCATCTCGGTAGACCTGAGATTATAGAAAGTCTTTTCGTCATGTATAGAATTACGGGTGATGCAAAGTGGAGAGAAAAGGCTTGGAGGATGTTTACTTCTTGGGTGAGTGCTTGCATCTCTTTGAGACTTTATTTGACAACTTTACAGGCAAGGCATACCTATGCTCCTCATGGGTTTTCAGCTATAGAGAATGTCGAGACTGAGCGTGTTTACAAAGTTGACAACATGGAGAGCTTCGTACTGGCAGAAACTCTCAAATATTATTATTTGATATTCTCAGACCAGGGTGTCATATCATTAGATGATTATGTCTTATCAACTGAAGCACATCCATTTAGATTATCGAAATCAATGCCAGAGAAGACATTTGATTTCCCTGAACTCACGTCTATACGAGGTGAAGGCACAGATGTTCAAAAATACCTCAAGTACCTAGACCAAACACGGCCGAAGAAGGAAGACTTCTTTAAATCTTTTTTGTGATTTAGATAATGTATTGTGAAAACGTTATTATACAATTTCTTAATATTAATATTACACTAAAAGACCTTCGAACCTATCTGGAAAGAAGACAGGTGCTAGCAGGGCTGTTGTTTTGTTAGTGACGATCAAAATTTTGAGAATATAACTCACTCCATATATATATGAAAAAGCACAACCAGGCGCTTATCATTCTAACCCACATGGCCGCAGGTGAACGACCAATTCTTATCAACTCATCACCATTCTCGTTTTCGCTACCTGATTGGATTTTATTCCAATCAGTGAGCAACATCGAGACGTACATCGCGGCAAGAATGAAGACAACGTGGAACCAGCTGTAATTGTACTTTGTACCGCTCTTTTCATCATCATTTTCATTCAATTCACCAGCATCATGATCTTCATCTTCTTCTTCGGCAGCCTCTGCGTCATCCAGCGCGGAAGCTGGTAAGGAGCCAGCTTCAACGGCGGCCATGAGAGCTTGTGTGCGGATATTGTCAGATTGTTTAGGTTGGCTCGATACAACATCAGCATTATCATTCAGAGCTTCGTATTCACCACCAGTTATCTCTACCCTCTTCTTATTCTTACCTACGAGTGCTTTAGATTGCGTTGCAGCTCTCGTAGTCGAATAAGCTACAGCTAAGAGTGTGAACAGGGCACCAAGAACGACAGTAGAAGTATGTGATGCGAAACTTCCACCACCAAGTGGATTACATTCCGATGCACCTTCTTCTCCTCTGTTGACAATAGCTGATGCTGTTAAGTATGTACAATATGCTGCAACCATCGATGCTTGTGCCAAACCTGACTTTGGATTTGCATCTTGAACTGCTGGGTGAATGCAGAGGATTGTGATAGCTACAATCAAAACTGAATGAATGGAGAGGAAAGTGTTGTTAAGTGTGCAAGAAGATCCTGTGAAGAATACCAAAAGGAGTATGGTGAATGTGATTGAAGTGATATACATTCCTAACGTGCTGCCTAGGAGAATGTACTTCCAGGTATTAGATTCTGAGTCTTCCCATCTATCAAGGCAGGTCTCTGACCAAGTGTGTGCGAAATCAACCAAGAGGACCAATCCAACAAGGATGAAAATCGATGCCCCAATCAAAGCTAAATAGTTGGACCAGAAGATGAAAAAGTCGTTAGGAATTGCAAATGAAACAACAATAAGTGATATCCAGAGCATGAACCTTTATGTAGTTAGTAATAATATCAAAATTGAGACATAGTTGCTCACTTTGGACCCCACCAGCTGGATATGCGTCAGATAAGCGAGAAATTGCATATAACAGACCCACCCATTTTGTATAGATGCTCTATTAGTACGTGTATCCTTCACGCCTACTAATAACAATCCCAAAATCGCGTGGAACAGTGATAAAGCAAAACAGAACCTGTGAACGGCTAACACACCGTAGCATTTACCAGAAGGACAATCCATCTTAAGGTAGTCATATGTGAGCTTCTCGAGTGCATGTATCGCCCATCGCGTCCGCATTAGCCAGGCGAGTAGAGAGTTGATGGTGAATATAATGCTGTAGCCGATCCTGGTGGCTACAGAGGAGTTGCAATTGCATGATCTAGGGTGGTGCGTTAGAGCGTGTACTCAGTCATAGGCTATAAACTGACTTGAACATCGCTGATAAGGCGGTGGAGGTGCAACAGAATGCGAGAGCACCTACACAGCTGGAAATAATAGGACTAGCGAATCCAAGGAATGGAATAGCGGGTAAGCAAGCCATAGTATGTCCTTTCTAAATTTCACTCTATGACGTTAAATTTCAAGAAGCTCAGGGTAGCGTTTTGAAGTAAACGACCATGTCAGCAAAGTTTGAAAAGGTTAAATTTAGTAATAATTTGTAGTAAAATAATCTAATAGCTCGAATAAAGGCAGTTTCTATCGTCAACTCACTCCCTAAAGAAGGACCAGTCCAAACGTCGACTGACCAGAAGTTGAGAGTGAGTGAGAGCGCGTAGACGATGCCATTTACTAACAAACACTCAGTTCTACGCTTTATTCAAGCAAGGTAACTCTTACTCCCCTTACTACCCCTATACACCCCCAACTCACAAAACAAACAGCAAAAGAAGGCGACGTCAAGACATCTCGCCCAGGAATGATGGACTTCACCGGACGTGCAAAGTGGGACGCTTATAAGTCCGTCGAGGGTATGTCACAAGAGGAGGCTGCAAACAAGTATGTAGAAGCTTTGTTAGAAATCCTCAAGTCAAATGACAGTGAGGAGTCAAAGAAGTACATTAATGAGATTGAGAGCGCTTAGATTAGTGTAAATATATATTAATATCCTTGATGTCTAGTTGTATGAAGGTGGTGGGGGCAAATTTGCAGCTCTGTCCGCTGTATTCGCTGTGTTCGATGCAGTGTATGAAGGTGGTGCAATGTGAGGAGTGGCAGGTGTCCTAGCTACCGCTGGTGGTTCTCTAGGTGGTGTGTATCCCGGTGGTCGGTTAACATCGGTGTCGTCATCCATATCGTCAAATTGCCTCTGTGCGCTTGAAAAGTGATTATCCCTACCAAAGTAGCGCTCATTTATGAAATCAATAGGCGACTGCCCGTGTGCATTACCAACGTCTATCGCTGTAGCAACATTCGGTTGTCTAAGGCGTGGTAGACTCTTCTGCCACTCCTCGTACTCTCTTTTCCTTCGTCTTCTCTTTTTCTCAATCTGCAAAAGCCAGGCAAATATAACCAAGGCAACTAATATCAATATGATAACGATAGGCGCTGTAGACTTTGCGTCCCTCCGTTCTATCCTCCTTCTCACGGGGGCCATGGTTGTTGATATACAAGATAATAGATATAAGATGAGATTATAAAGACTACATTCTTCGTTTTACATTTCTTAAATAATATACGTCATTAAACTTCCTTGTACGTTGCTTGAGGATAGCTGGATCGGAATGTCAGTTTCTGTCTCACGAGTAATTTATCCCATACTTTGGTGGTGGATAATCTCCCGGCGGCGGCCCAGGTGGTGCATTATAGCCAAACTGTCCCTGTTGTCCTTGTTGTCCTTGTTGCTGTCCGTCGGGGTGTCCTTGATAGTAGGGCATTTGCGGTGCAGGGTAGTTTTGTTGATAAGGCGCGTACATCTGTTGCTCGTACGCTTGACCTTGTTGTTTAAGGTTTCTCCTACGACGACAAAAGCACAGTAATGAGAAAAGTGCTATTAAAAGTAGTACACCAACTGCTACAGCTACACCTACACCAATCCGAGCACCGCGTGACAACCCGGAACAGTGATATCTTACGCCGACCCAGTAGCAATTTCTAGCACTCGCTAGTTCTATCAATCCTAACACTAATATAATGTTTGATAACATGATTGATTGAAGCCAAGAACTATAAAATACACCGCATTATAATAATTTAATTACAAACTAGTCCGAGGTTTGGACTTTGGAGATGTTGCTTCATATTGCTCAAGCACTCTATAGACTGCTATATCCTCGTCCCTTAGTTTTTCTTCCTTCAAGACACCCTTTTTGATCCAGAAAGCGAGTGTATCCTGAACAATAACACTGTTGGGCGCCTCTAATTGCTCTTCAATATCCTGCGCTGTCATCTTTCCTCCTGTAACTCCTGTTAACATCATGCCAAGAAATTTGGATACACTTACCATTTACAGCGAATAAGTCAATCACTGTTGCTTGGAAAGGTGTTACATCTAAATTCAACGTCCTATCTTCTAGATCTAGTGTTATTGACACGTTTCCGATCTGCGGTATCCAGTGTAAACGCTTATCTGGCTTGAAACGAGCATATGCATCCTCGTACTGTTTTCGATAGCTAGATGGATTATTAAAAGCACACTTATAATTTAGGGCCACTTACGTTTGCATCTGTTCTGTCAAGTTGAATGAGAAATCTTCAATTTCAGGCCAGAATTGACGTGAGACAACGATTGGTCGAATGACAGTCTAGCGTCTAATTAGTTGAGCTTCTGATTGTACACCAAGACAAACCTCTATCTGCGACCTGATGTTCTGATCTATACGCTTCGAATCAGCCACATCTTTCAACATAACTTCACAAGCATGCAATGTTGTTTCACCAAATTTGAGCTTGAGTATTTCAATATTGCGAATCTAAAAAGAGACTTATGAGATTTTGAGAGTGAGTGGTTTAGGACTCACTTCTTTCTCTAGATTGTAATCTTTCAAAGACATCAAACGCTGAGCAAGCATAACTTGAAGCTCTTCAACGAAGACCTCCTTCGAGTCGTAGATACTAACAAGTGTAGAGATAAGGTCTTTGCGACCGTCGCTGCGAAAGTCTATGATTTAATGTCAGAAAGGCATAATCTGCGGTTATCTGCAACCCACTCGGACCAGCATCGATAGGTTCGGGTTCCCAATTTGGGTCTTCCCAGTCAGGTGCATCATCATTTTCGAGAACAATTGGCGCATTATCCTGAGCATCGCCTTCTTCGACTAGTTCACTCTCCTCATCGACGAAACTTGCAACTATTGAGCGGATCGTATCGGGTCTTTCGCGGAGATACTTGCGTATTGGCTCAGCTACCGATGCTAGTAGTACGCCTGTCGGATCAATGATGAGTAGACACTTTATTGTCGATATGTATTGTGTAAGGATGAGCTGCGTTGATGCACCAGCATGTAACAAACGACTTTCATTCAATGTCTTTAGTTGCTTCACAAGGTGTGAGCGATATTGCACTCTCTCTAAGCAAGTCTATTGAGTTATTAGATGTTATTGTTTCAATAATGGGAACACACTTTTATGTCATTGATTGCTGCTGTTGAATCAGGGTAATCAACTATAATATCAAAGAGCTCTTCTATTCTGGAATAATTCAGCTTATATCCTATCTAATTATCACTTCACCCACCGCATTTCGCAGAATTTCTCGCATGCAAAAAAATCAAAACGTTGTAGCCAAGTATCTGCCCACCGCTTGACGGGTTCTTTAGACATGATAGACTGCATTTTAACAGATATTCCACCGTATGCTATCCATTTACGTAAGTTATCCAAAACAGGTTCTTCCCATTGTCCCTTATTAGCTAGGACTTCATTCTCAATCTCATCGTAGAGGATCTCCGCCGAGAGCATCTCAGTGATGGCTTGTGCCCCAAATACATCCAACGATGGTACCGAACTCGACGTGTCATCAGAAAGTACCTGTACGAGATGCAAACGAAGTGATTTCGCAAGCTCGACAGGAAGCGTCGCGAATAGCTGATCGTGAAATATAGTTGTAAGTTCATCTGCATTCTCATATCTAGCGAAGTGATAAGAGAGGTGAGATGGTATGTGATATAACTCACGCTGGTATGTTCCGCAATGGCGCTTCCCAGGCCACGTAGTAGTCTACCAGTCTCTGGGCTACTTCTGGAGCTAAACTTGAGTCATTCCTAAGCTATAGGAGTGTAAGAACTTGCTAGTCAATTTCAGCAGCGAACTTTCCTCCCATTGGGACAATATTGTACGTATATCAGTCGTGATAATACTGAAATTTGCCTCTACGCGGCCTGATATCTTATTAGAACACCTTATAATGCTTATTTTCACTTGCCATAGTAATGCTCGAGAAGGTGTCTATCTAAGTTGGCGTTTGTGATATTCTCGAATGCGATAAGCGGTATATCTTGCGTTTGTTGAGTTATTTGAGCTATTTTATGGTTATCACACACCTGGTTTGATAGTATCCAGTGATGCTGGCTCAAGGTAAGTGGTGACATCTTCCCATGCCTAGATAAGTATCAGATTAACGGTGGGAACTAATAGTTAAACAAATAGTGCATACTTGAGATATATCAAACGATTCACTCAGTTTATTCACGTGATTTAACGCATTCTCGAATGCGAACTGTATATCAGCCATCGTCGTTAAGAAGGAAGTCCTTTAGCAACTGACATATCAATACAGCCATAGACAAGCAACTTATATCTTCTAGAAAGTACAATGGATAAAGCTCTAAGTTGGCAAATCAAGACATTCGGAAACGGAGTCTATAAATTAATACTACAATAAATAATCTATCAATCAAGCGAGTATCCATCTGCCATGAGAGTCTTTCACTTGCTCCATCTTGACAGCTGGCAACTTAATCCCTCTTCCAGGACCGAAGAATGGTTCAACGATGACTTCCTTCTTAGTCTCACTCGACGCGAGCTTAGCATTAAGTGGGACATCAATAGGTTTCGAGAATCTGCACATATTTCTACCTAATTTGTGCAGCCATGATGCTTCTATCGCGGTGATGCCCTTCATATACGGCTGGCTAGTTTGTATAATCTCAGTGTAAGTTATAAATCCAGGTGGTTCGCCATTAAAAATGGTCGAGCTTGGGTGTATATAAACATCTTGATCAATCCCAACCGCTTTGTAGGGTATATTGCGACACGACTGGAATTTTTTCCCACTGTTTTCAGTCTCCTCGACCAGATCTTTACGTACTGCGACTTGCTCAATGAAACCTGCTGCGATTAACTGCTTAAGCACCTTTTGTTGAGTCTCGTTTGGAGGATTTAACTTCGGAACGAAGTTCGCATCTACATTTGGGAAAGTACTTTGGATGAGGTAGCTAATCTGGGCACGCAGCTTGCGAATCTCTCCCATGGCTTTGCTGCGCAGGAAATTACTCTTGCAGAATGCCTCGCCTCCACCAGCATATTCATAAGCTCCTACGGCTGCCAGAACTTTGAAGAGATCGCTCGAGTGATTGCCCAAACTGGCGAACTTCTGGTGGGATTTGAAAAACGCTTTACGCATAGCCTGACGAACGTCTTCACTATCGTCGTCGTTCATTGTCGCTTTGAGAGCTTCCTCGTGGATGAAGGGATCGCCGACCGAGAGTGCGGAGACAATGGCTATCACGTAGGGTAAGCATCCATGCTGGAAGCCGGTGACAAGCATCTTAGCGAAGCGTGGAGTGACTGGGAACAGACTCATGCTGCGTCCCAATTCTGTGATTTTAAATCTACTCTTCACTTGAGAGAGTGCCGTGTCTGTGAGCGCTCCTAAATTGAGTAACATTTTCTCAGCTTTGTTGAGTCCGATTACATCTGGTGGTGTAGGGAATGGGAAGTTGTCAACGACATCCAAGTTCATACTCTTCATTTGTAAGACGACACCTTCGATTGGCATTCTGAGGATTTCTGGTTTGGCAAATTGCTCAAAATGGTTCTCAAATACAGCTGATGAATATAGTCTGTACGTGTGACCAGGACCTGTACGACCAGCTCTACCAGCTCTCTGGGCAGCTGATGCTTTGGATACCCAAGATACGTCGAAACTCTGCATACCATTTTGTGGATTGTATGAACGCTTTTAAGGATATGAGTATGGGACGTCATGAAAAGGAATTACCTCACCTCTTTGGCTCTACCAGAATCAACGACATAGCGAATACCAGGGATAGTGAGAGACGTTTCAGCAACGTTTGTCGCAATAACGACAAGTCTGGTACCCTCTGGAGGTGGCTCGAAGACCTGCATTTGTTTTTCTGACGGCAATAGCGAATAAAGTGGTAAGACATGCATCGCACCTACTATTGTTAGTTTCATGTAAATTTCTTCAAGATCACTTACTCGAGGTTTCTTCTTCAACTGCCTCTTCGAATCCAGACTCGTCTCCAGAGTCCACTTCCTCATCCAAGTCGTCGTCTATATCCAGAGCAGGGTCGTCGTCGTTACCAAAATCAACATCCTCGATCTCTACATCACCTGCGGCAGGATTTGATGAACGTAGCTTGTTATTTGTTGATTCGGATTTGCTTTTCGTTTTCTTTCCGAAACGTTGTCTCAACTTCTTACAAACTGTCTCTATTTCTCCTTGACCAGTGAGGAATACCAGTACACCACCCGGTGGAAGCTTCTTGTGTATTTTTATTGTCTTGTTCATAGCCTCCTCGACGTAATCCGGAGTCGTCTTCTTAGAGAAGTGTATCGTGACAGGATGCTGACGAGCCGAGACATTGATAACAGGGGGTGTTTGTTGGAATAAGGCCTTGTTCTCTGTAAAATCCGAGACTCTTAATGTAGCAGACATGATTATCAGACGTAAAGGCTAATGTAGTTCAATGAGTGATTTCTAAATAAATGATTGTTTACTCACTTGTATATCTTCCGGATTCTTTTTCCAGCGGTTATTCCGCAATGACACTACTCTTGAAAGTACACCAATCAGAATATCTGTGTTGACACTTCTTTCATGCGCTTCATCTACAATGATAACCGAATACTTTGTCAAAAGGAAATCATTCGCCAGCTCCCTAAGTAAAACACCATCCGTCATGAACTTTATGGCTGTCTCTGGGCTAGTATTACCGTCGTAACGGATCTTGTAAGCAGCTTTTGGTGAACCGACGCCGAGTTCTTCACCAACACGATTAGCCATGGAGACCGCGGCAACTCTTCTTGGTTGCGTAACAGCAATCATTCCTGGATTTAAGCTTTGTTTTGTACCAAACCCACGCTCATAAAGGAATTGCGGCAACTGAGTCGTTTTACCTGAACCTGTCTCACCACAAATAACCGTAATTGGGTTCAATAGAACAGTTTCAACTATCTCTTGTTCCAGTTCGACAACTGGTAGAAGCAATCTCGATGTTTGTAATTCCTCACTTCTTTTTATTGGAACTGTGCGGACGATAGATGCGTCATCTGATTCTTGCAGAAGTGAGTGAGATGGCAGTTCGATTTTGTCAGCTAATGCTCTCTCTGGGCCTGCTGACTTTTTGTAATGCTCTGGTATTTGGGTCACAACCTCGTCAACCTTTGGCTCTGCATCATCGTTCATCTGTCTCAAAGCCCATTCCTTGAACTTCTGACCTCTCTCTGTCTGTGGTTCTTCCTCATCGCTTCTATCATTTTCTGACATCTCTTCATCTTCGCTGTGGTCTTTATTGTCCTCATCATCTTCCTCAGACTCTGAGGCTGAAGAGTCGAACGAAGAGTCTGACTCTCTTTCTGATTCTGCCGGTTCTTCTTCTTTCGAAGGTATCTTCCAACCGCGGGTCAATGCCTGGAGATGATTAAACTATTATGCAATCTCAAAGGAAAGTAACTAACAGGAATAGTCTTTGTTTTCTTCTTTCTAGGCCTTATTACAGGTGTTACGCCGCCTGCACCAAGAGCACTTCCAAGCGTACTTTCAGTAGGCTTTTGAGTAGGTTGTTGCATCTGTGCTTTATCGTCCACAACAGCTGCTTTCTTTTTGGTTGAAATAATCCTCTCCTGTTCCTTTGTTGGTTCTGGCTTTGCGATAGGATGTGAAATTTCGTCATCAGAGTCATCTGAGACCTCAGAATCACTGTGAGATTGATCATCAACAGATTCAGCTGGTCCATTGCGGCTTCCAGCCTTCTTCATTGCAGATTTGACTGCTAAATGTTCAGAGAGGGCTATCTTATCTTCAGCAGTATGTTGCAACCTGGAACCAAGATTAGCAGATGATTTGAGGTAAGCTGCATCACTAGCTGATTGAGATTTCCTGTATCCGTCAATACTTGAAGCCAATAGTTGTTATTTAACTCACGAAAGTTTGTCAATCAATTCCTTCCGTTCTTCCTTTTTGAGTTGGCGTGTCTGTATGCTATATTAGAGTGGATGTCCTGGGTGTATAGACAATACTGACGATAAATGCATCCAATCTCTTGCGCTTCTTGCTCGATATTTTGCCTTCCTGCTCAGATTCAAGCTAAATTGTTAGAGATAGCAATGTATAAGGGAATATACACACCTGTTTACGCATTTCTAACTTTCTCTCTTTGTCTATCTCCTTCTGTTCCTTCGTTTTTGGTACTATGATATCTGTATTCGCATCGCCGTCACTATCGCCTGCTTCCTGGGAGATACCAGCCTTTTTGCGCTCTTTACGCTTAGAATCTTCCTTGAGCTTATTCAGTCCTGACTGTCGCCCCTTGGCGTTGAACCTGTTGCTTCTATCTCTCGCCATATGATCGTTCTTAAGAACAGTCAAATATCTCGTTATTCCTGGCTACGATATAAATAAAAAATGGCAGAAACTCCACCTTCTGCGTCTACACCGACGACGCCCACGAAATCTAGCGCTCTAGCAAACTGGCTTCCACGATCTCGGGCTCCCACAATCTCAAATGAGGATCAAACAGCAGCGGAGAAAGATAAGACTATTACACTGGTATCCGATCCCGTATATCGCAAGTATGCACAGTCTGTAGATCGCAGCTTGAACGCCTTTCTTGATGTACAGGAATGGGCAGATTTCATTGCATTCCTAGCCAAACTGTTGAAATCAATACAGAGTTTCACGCAGTACAATGAAATTCCCCATAAACTTATCGTCTCCAAGCGTTTATCACAGTGTTTGAATCCTGCCTTGCCGACAGGTGTACATCAGAAAGCACTCGAGATATACGACAAGATATTTATTATCATAGGCGTAAGTATTCTACTTTATCATATGCATCTCTAATCCACACCAGTTCGAGGGTTTACAACGTGATTTACAAATGTGGTCAGCTGGATTATTCCCCTTCTTCCAATATGCAGCAATGTCTGTTAGAGTGAGTGGTATACTCTATCTATATCCCGTATTGACACTTTCAGCCCGCTGTATTGGAGCTCTACAAATCTCATTACTTCCCATTACGCGCTAATTTACGATCTATAATGAAGTCTATCACTCTATCACTTTTACCCGGCCTTGAGGAAGAAACAGGTGACTTCTTTGATGAGGTGGGGACGCTCTTTACGCCATTATATAATACTCACACACTCTAGGTTCTGTCGATGTTAGACTACCTCAGCAATACTGTATCACCAGATTACTTCCTTCAGAACATTTCACTTATTCTTCTTACTTCACCAGCTTCACGCATACCAGCTCTCAACTACCTCATACGCAAGATGCCAACTCTCAATACGGACGAAGACGTGATATTCCACCTCAACTCGGACGCGAACATACTCGTGCGAGGTATTTCATCATCCTTGATTGATACAGACATGTTTGTACGGCGCTCAGCTCTCGACCTGCTCAATTCTGCATTATCCATCAATGGTCTCATCCTACAGAAGTATTCTAAAAAGGATTTTCAAGTCGACTTAAGTAGAAATGCCTGCAACGTTGTTCTGAGGAGGGATATCTCGTTGACGAGACGTTTATATTCATGGTTACTTGGATCGAGTGATGTCAAAGAAGTACAAAGTGAACACTTTGAAAAGTTTAGCTTGCCATTGATTAGGATATGGATGCTTTCGGATATGAATTCTACCAAGTCATTCGATAGTCGGCCGTATAAAATATTCATTTCTCTCTTGGACAAATGGGAAATTGGCAACAATTTGACAGAGAACGTAATTACAGAGATTATAAGAAGTCTCAAGTATCACCTAGAGAATGAAAATGATAGTGCAGACGTAAAAATTATCACCAGCATGGTCTTGGAAACTGTTGATATACGCTTACTCTGGAAGGCAATGAATGAACAAATTACGGTAGAATATGGTGGTCAATCGGACCTGTTCGAGTCAATCGATTTGACGTCCATGATCATTGACAACATTTCACCTAAAGATGAAGAACATGCCCGACTTCATTTCCCAGTTCAGTTGGTCAACAGTCTAAATTTGGCTTACACAGATCAACAGTCTGAGAACTCCAAATTAAGCCTATTAGAACACACTTTATACCTCACTCAGAAATTGATCAGTCATATCCCAGACGATGTCTTCGGAAAGAATGCCAGTTTGGTCAAGGATGGCCACCATTATACATCCGATTGGGAGAGTATCGCCAAAGCATATTACACATCTAATGAACATATACCTCAAGTAGACACACCTGACACACTGTATGAAGCGTCGTTCAGACTTCTCATATTAATCACTTCTTCATGGGGTCAAGAACTATCTGACACAAGCGCTGTGAAGGTTAGCTATGATACCTTATACAAATTGATACATTTAAGGAAATCCGATAAAATACTGAGTGGGAAATGCAGAGAGTTGATCAGTGGATGGTTTGAAGTAGCTATGAAGTTCATATCAATCTCGAAAGATTTCGAAACATTAAAATCACTGATTGAGTGCATTTTGATTATCAGAGAAGCAGGATTGGAAGAAGACGAAATGTACCTCAAATGGATGAATAGAGAGGCGCACGAAACTCTTCTCAAGTCACTGCTCAATCATATAAATCAGGAGAACCCAACAAATCACTCATCAGTCGTCGCTTTAATGCAAGACATTGAAAAAACCACATCACGCAAGCACATTAGCTCTCTTCTTTCTAGTAGGTTATATGATAACAATCTTTCCGCTCGGATGGAAGCAGTCGAACAATTTGGCATCATATACAACTTAGTGGAATCATCGGATATACCAGTCTTAGACGTCACAGTCCCTGTATCGAAGTTTTTTAGTTATCAGACTTTCGGGAATGCAGATGAGATGCAGGTAAACGCTGTATGGCTGAAGAACAACTTCAAAAGTTCTAAACAATTAGCTAGTACTTATATCTTTAATGTTTCAAAAGTTGATCAATATATGAAGCTTGTCAAGCGATCGGATGTTCACGGAAGCGAGGTTGAATGTTACGAGTATTTCCAGAACTTTGATCAAGAGATTGTGATATACAGTCTCCAACAGTTGTTGAAACTTAGCGAGCACAGCGGTACAGCATTTTGGAGACAGTTGAATACTGAAAAGCAAGACGTTTTACTTTTTGAGCAGCTATTAAAGTGAGTTAATAAGATTCTTCGGTAGGAGTGGTACTGACGTTTGTAGACTTCTGAAAACTGAGCCATCTGAAATTATAAAAGAGACTTTGCAACCAGGTAGCAAAGATGTACAGATGGCCTCTATGAGGCTATTGATTGAACTCATAAGTAACTGTTCCATGGCTTCCGATAAATACATGGCAGCTGCAATTACTATTTCCAACTACTTAAACTACCATTTGCACTTCAATAACCTGGATGTCCAACCAAAAGCCATTGAACTTTTGACTGCCACTCTCGAACATTTCGACTTCAATGATTTAGATGATGTTAAGGATCTGGGCTCATCAGTTATCAAACTCTTGCACGGGGCAATTTCGACAGCAAGTTCTCAGATGTCACTGAGACACTGGCTTGATATGACAGTCCTCCTGGTTGAAGACTATCCATCTCTTATTCGAAACCACAAGCTTGAAGCGGGATACATAGTTTGCGACAAACTAGGCAATATGTTGGATACGCTCGATTTGTCTGAGAACATTCCAAGTCAAAATGACCTATCATCTATATTGGCCGCATTAGATGTCATTTTAACGTTCAATTTGGATGATTTATACTCATCATCTTCGACAAGCCACGACATAACAATCATTAATCAAACAATGACGCTAGTCAGATCCACATTCAGGAGATACACGAAGTTGTATTTCGCATTACAGGATAGAAAGAACAACATCTACAATATGCTGATAGCTCAATGTCAGCAGAACATTTTCAACTTGTTCGATAAAAGGCCTTCAGAGATGGTTGATTTGGCAGTTGAGCATCATCATCAGGAGAATAACGTCTCAGCTCTTTTGGAGTTACTCAAATTGTTCTCAGATAAACCTAGGCTGCTCGTCCACATTTTCTGCAGAAATGTAGGTCTTAAGACATTCGCAGGACATGAGAAACCTCGATCTATGTGGCTGAGTGATGCAGTTACACACTTGCAGCTCTTCCAGAGTCTGGAAACTTATTTGGATACACTTGATGTCAAAGATGCGTTGCAATCTTGGGTAGCTTTGCAGCCGTTTGCTCGCGAGTCTATCATGTCTACCCTGACAGCGCAGCGCAAAGCCTGTATATACCCTACTCTTAGGTACGTTGAATGTTCCTATTGAACAATGTGGTAACCCTTTCCGTAGATGCTTGTATAAATTTGGTGTACAGGTCTTCGTGGCGCAATCATCTCTCATAATTGAGAAGAGAGTTCACCAGGACTATCAAGTAGGTGTCATAATGATAATAGTAACATTTTAACGAATGAATTAGGATATTCTACAGAGATTTGTCGAATCTTGCATACTTTTGAGTAGTGGTACTTCAGATACCGGTACATGGGCACTTCGAAAAGCGTTGGCTGGTTTAGATGTCACAAACGTAACGGGTAATAGTGATTTTGCGGACAATACCACGAGCAAGGCGGACGAGGTTGACGACAACTCCTTTAATGAGAATATGATTGAGGTGAGAATGTCACTTCAATCCGAATTTACGCTAATCATTTTTTAAGATACACACGTTCATTGCCAAAGAATTACTTGTCAATATCTCAAAGTTGATAACAACGACTGAGAAATTACAAAGTATAGCTAACAACGTGTCTTATTATATTGTTGCACCGGTGCTCAAATCTCGATCAAAAAATTTCAACAGCACTTCTCCTCTAATCGTAGATATGCTAACTGAAATGACCAAACTTCCACATTGTTCAAGATCTTGGAGAGGTTTGGTCAGTGATGTATTCTATGACAACAAATTCTTCACGACTTCTGCATCATCGCAATGGAAATACCTCGTCAACGCTCTCATGTCAACCGATAAAGACAAGTTTGCAGATCTAGTTAGTAGAGTTTCAAGCGCACCCTCAACCAACATATTCGCAAATAGAGAATATGAATCGCTGACGAGGGCTCTTAACTTGCGCAGACTTAGTTTCGCTATCTATGCAGGGGATCCTGGAAGCTATATGTCACAGTTGACGATTGTCAAAGAGAAGTTAGTCGAAGTTGTACGCAATAATGCCATTACACCAATATCGCAAGCGGAGGTGTACTTATGCTTAAGAGTCTTACTCATACGATTTAAAAGTGACAATTTAACAATGTTTTGGCCAATTGTTATAACGGAATTGTTGCGATTATTTGAAATCATCAAATCAGCACAGACATCTGAACACTCAGATTTATTGTCATTGCTTTTGAGCGCTTGCAAGTTTTTAGACACTCTTCTAGTTTTGCAAAACGAGGATTTCCAAGTATACCAGTCACTCTTTATTACTGATACAGTTGATGCCAGTGCCATAGGAGACCATCAAGGGGGCATCATCGATCAGATATCGCAACTATTCGGCAATCAAGAGAAATTCGATGGGCAGTTCTCTCCTCAGCTAGAAAACACTCAGCGTCAGCCGTTGCTCTTAAATGTCAAACGAATAGAAAGTGTACAAGACTTGCAACCATTCTTTAGCTGTGTCAGTCATGTAACGTTCAACAACGTTATAGACAAACAAGAGGTTGATTGGAAACTGCTGGACAGGACTATTGGAGGTGATTTTTTTGATGAATGAATGTATAGTGTAATTAATATTTTTGATAATACTTGAAAATAAAGCGCGGACAGTTAGGTTTTTTACGTTGATAAATAACAAATAGCTCGAAATTGATTGAGGATAAGTTGTATGTTAACCCGTCTAAATACTTTTGCGCATTCTAGTCGTGTATCTCCAACTCATAAGTGACGTATTGAATGCATATTGGTAGAAAATAGCTGTAATAAATACAATAATAGTTAGAATATCTTATTTGCAAACATTGACGTTTAAATTTCCACTAAATCGTCTCTTGATGGTCGACAGTCATAAAATGGAACTACCCCCAGGAGTTTTAGGCTTGTTTGTAACGGAGTTCAAGCCTAATGTTGGTAATAGCATAGTATGGAAATATATGAACCCATGTGAGTTGCTGATTTCTCGTGTACATCACTAATCAACACTCCCAGCCAACGATAACGATCCAGATTTGTACGGCATAGAGTACACATCTATGCCTTCTGGAATGCATCTCATGGAATCGGATGAGATTTACTTCACGACGAGAGATTACAATCACGGTATCGCTATCTATAGAAAGATATCATCGACGGAGGAGCAAGAACGTGGCGTCAAAATGTTCTCAGTGGGTTTGATAACGAGCGATACATACGTACCGTACAATTATCTCCCTGAACTCGAAGAGTTGTCGCTATACTTGATGACGAACCCACCGTCAGACGATCTGCCAGTGATGTTCTTTGCGCCAATTCAGTCCTCAGATTATTCGAAAATAATACAGCAATCACCATCACCAAAAGCATTAGCTTTTCTGTTGGATCTCCTCGGTCCATTGCTACTCCTTTTGTTTAGGTTTTTGCTCGCAAGGAAACGCGTCGTCGTGTTCTTCCGTCCGACTGAAGGCAGAGGTGTGGGTTGGATAAGCACAGCTCTGGACACGCTTGCCAAGATTCTTAATGAAGTTGATGATGGCGTAAGCAACCAGACGAGGACTAACATTATTGGAAACATTGGCTTGATCGATCTTGATCGTTTGAAGGACATAGAAGGTGGTTTTGTGGCATGTGAGTTTGATTCTATAATGAAAAAACACATTTGATGAAATCCTAGCTACTACTGACGCGTTATTATTGGAGAAACCACAAGTGTATGATGCAATCATTGATTTGTCACCGAAGGTCAAATATCCATCACTTTATATATCCCAGAAACAAGGAAATGAAATGCTTGTCAAGAGACAGACCTACACGTTAGGCGATTTATATATCTGGAGACAGTTAAGGAGCAGAATAGACTCTCAAACACTGGTCTCATCGCCCCCTTATGGCTTGATAGATTTGATTGCTGACATCTGGAGCTCTCTTTTTGGCATAAAGAATAGTATTCATATACCATCACCAGCATCAAGTGATTATCATGAAGAGAACGAGGATGAAGATGAAGATGACGATGAGGAAGTCAGATTGTTTGGAAAGGCACTCAATCCAACGCCAGCTATAACATCCTTCATGAAGAGCTACTCCAATGCAATTCTTGCAAGTTTGCTGACACTGACACTAAAACCTGATCACGATTACAATTCAAATGGAAATGTCAGAGATGATGATCACACACATCACAATGAAGGTGAAGAAGGTGAAGAAGATAGTCCACTCGAGTTGACAGCGTCAGACTTGTTGTCGCTGGGGCTATCGCCTCTAAGCGACGTTGACAGCATAATAGCAAAGTCAATCTCGAAGACAGAGCTAGGTAGGAATGTTCACATTTCAATAAGTTGTGCTTGGTCAGTAGCATCATTTGTACGCCGTCAATGCTTGAGTATTGGATGGATATGATTTATTTCATGATTTTTAACAAGGGTAACTAAAATAAGAACGAATAATTGAAAGTCTGTATAATCCCATTAAAGTAGAAAAGTTAGAAGCTTCAAAAAGGAAGTTTAATTTTTATTTATTCAGGCTTTTTTGAGATGAACAACATCATTGGTGTGAAGAGCTTCTTTTGACCACCTTCGACGAGCGCATCAGCAGCTACCTTGAGTGATTCACCAACATCGAAGGTACCTTTTGGTACTACACCGACCTTTTCGAGTAATTTTACACCATTTTGGGTGATGAATTTACCGAAGTTTGTCATTCTCCATACTGTGAAAACATCCCACAAGCTTTGACACTTTCTGATATCACCTTCTAATGGGTAGTACCATTGGATGTCGTCTGGTCTGTCTGCAAGATCTTCCTCGTGAAGGATTTCGAAACCAACATTCTTCAATGCGTTACGAGCATTCTCAATGTTGCGCATTTCTGGAATACCATCACCGATTTCGATTCCGTGAGCGACTCTCTTGTGATCTGGGTTACGTGGATCCCATTCGTCAGTCATACACCACTCGCTGGGTAGAGTTAGACGTGAAGGAAATAAAAATTTCAAACTCACTAAACACCGAAAATTCCACCTGGTTTAAGGATCTTCTTGATCTCACCATAAACACCCTCGAAGTTTGGTGCGTGTACTGTAGCCTCGATCGCGTAAACAGCATCGAAAGAATTTTCACCGAATTGTTCAGACAATTTCATGAAGTCACCCTTGACGAATTCGACTTGGTTTTCGAGGCCAACCTTTTGTGTGTACTTTCTTGCTCTGGAGACTTGGAAGGCGTTGTTGTTCAAGCCGACGATGTTGGCGTCTGAAAACCTAGCGATTTCACGAGCTGGACCACCAACACCGCAACCGACATCTAATACCTTCATGCCCTTCTTCAAGCCGATTCTTGAGGAAAGATAGTGTTCGTGTCTGGCCAAAGCTTGATAGAAACCTTCTCCCTTGTAGTATCTGCAGAAATGGAAGGAAGTACCCCAACCATACTCGTATAATTCAGTAGCACCATCGTAGTAGCCATTGACGACGTCCTTGTAAACGTCTAATCTGTTTTGACGATCAGTCTCTGAGTCGTTTGAAGCGTTCTTTTGCCAGAAATTATTGTAGTTCTCAATACCAGCGTTTGAACGCTTTCCATCGTCGAGTTTGTTGTAAGTTGAAGACATTTTAGTTGTTTATAAAGAAAGAAGGATTTACCCGCGTCTGAGAGCTTAGACGAGCTCATCATGTAAGAATCAGCCCATAAATTGCAAAATAATTTTAATCGTTTATTAGGAGTAACACTATAAACATATATCCTCTGCAGAACTATACGTTCACCCAACGTGAGGCTCAGCCGGAAGAAGATGCCAGGTATTTCCCTGATAACAGACGAGAAGCTAATCTAACGTTTTTGTTAGTGTCGCAGCCAGACTACAGAGATTGCAGAATAATTATGAGGATTTTGGTAGGTATTTCACCTCATAATACACCACTATTAACTTGTTTAAAGGTATGAGACGTACTGTTGAAGGTATCATGGTTGTACACGAGCATGGTCACCCTCACATTCTCATGCTTCAGATCGCCAACGCGTTTTTCAAACTCCCAGGTGACTACTTAACCCCAGGCGAAACGGACGAACCTGGTTTGAAGAAACGACTGGATGATAGACTAGCACCGCTCGATCCAACGATGTTCGATCCAGAAGACGGTGCACTCAATGAATGGGAAATCGGAGATTGCCTTGCTCAATGGTGGAGACCTAACTTCGAAACTTTTATGGTGAGATACACATATCTGGTTTACATACACACTCAACAGGCTTTTTAGTATCCATTCATCCCTGCACACGTGACAAAACCAAAAGAATGCAAGAAAATGTATGTCGTCGGCTTGCCTGAGCGAAGTGAGTGTCTTCTTAGCTCCTGAGACAGTCTAACATATCCTTTAGAAGTATTTGCCGTCCCAAGGAACATGAAGCTGCTAGCTATACCAGTATTTGAACTTTATGACAATTCGGGTAGATATGGTCCACAATTGGCGGCTATCCCGCATCTGCTCTCGAGGTATAATTTCATATTGCAATAACTTATCTATAAAGTGGTGATTACATAAAATGTAAATTATTTTTTAATCCTTTTTCTCCGTCTGTTCTTCTTTTTTTGGAGCATCGCCTTCTTTCTTTGGGACTTCTCCTTCTTTCTTCTCTATTTCTGGCTGTTCAGCCTCTATGCTATCTTGGTGCTTCTCCATCTCAATGCGGCTCGACTGCTCAGCCTGTATTCTCTCAAAGGCTCTGACAACTTTTGATTGCAAGTAATGACTGTATGGTATTGTGTCTGTCTTGAGCTTATTCGAATGACTTTTCCTTTGTGGCTTCTTTGGTGCCGCCTCAGCTTTTGGATCAACCTTTGGCTGTGGTGGGCTATTAACTTTAAACAGATGGTCGTAATTCTCCTTTATCTCCTCTAGACTAGCTTCTCGCTTAACGTTCAAAATCAAGTGAGCTTCATCGAGCGTCATTTTAAGTTGTTTTGTAGCTTTCTGTGATGGATTACCCTGTGGAGCATTTTTGTCATTAGATTGCTCTATTGGTTCATTCAAATCTGGTTTGTAGGTTGCGTTGGCGACAGCTTGTCTACCCATAGCAACGAAAGCTTTTCCAACCGCTCTACTAGCACCAAAAGTTACTTGGGCTATTAATTTTGGTAAATTTGACTGTATTTTGTTATTTCTTTTACTATTATAGCCTATCTAACTCACCATAGATCTTATAGATGGACGTCGAAGAGCAAGTGATAGACAAACTAAACGGAGGGATTTCGCTAAGAGATGAATTGATTGAGTTGGAATACAACAACTTTGATAAATTCACTAGCAAATTCAAGCAACTCGGACAATCGAATGACGAGTTGAAATCTCAATACAATCAATTGATAGCAAACTACAACGAATACAATAAAACAAACAGTCTGGCAGTCGATTACGAGGAGCTGTCCATCTTGAAGTCCTATAACGAATGGCTACTCGATTTGATAGTATTTAGCCGTATGCTCGACGATCTAGTAGTTAATTTCTCGCCAGACAAGTACCAGGCGGTTAGAGACACCGAGCTAGAGTTGCTAGGGAAGTACAAGAATGATTACATTAGCAAACTTAAAGAGAATAGCTTTAATAGGATAGTAAATGCATTGTCAGGGAAGTTATCAGACGATTTACAACAATTTGGTTACCCAAACAACGAAATTAAGCCTTTGGACTTATCAGTATATCCTAATTTCTCCCACAATTGGCATACACTTGATGACTTTGATAAGGTCACGAGTAAAATCGATAACTGTTCATACAAAGCACTAGTTATACAATCCCTCATCAACCCGATCAAGTTAAGGTTTACATATCACTTCGACAGCGATTCGTATACTAACAAACTCACTAAACCTGAATTCTACCTCAATTTCATCACAAGCAGCATCATCAAGCATAAAAGATTCGTATCCTCTGAGATTCAACATTTATCACCCACAACGGACACTCTGAGTACCTTCGTTGACCAAATAGCCTATCTCGCTAAAGACAAATTCACAAGATCTATACCCGCCTTACTGGATAATGCAAACTTGTTGACGCACACCGTACACCATTGCTTGAAATTTGATCACTTTATTCATTCTAATTCCTTATCTACGTCAACGAATATCACTAATGACTTTTTGAACAACAACGATTGGTTTAATAGTTGGTTGGACTCTGAAACCAAGCTTGCGAATCAGACTTTCCAAACTATTATCAGCTCTAAAGATGCTTGGTCGTTTATTCATCAGCGATCCTCCCAAGGTGACGACAGTGATGATGATTTAAGTTTGGAGAACAAACCATCCGTTAATTGCACAGTTTCTGCTCAGAGGATATTGGATTTAATCGAGACAATCACTGGTGAGTAACAATATATGTTGTTAATGCCGCTCAACAATCGTCAGATCGTTACAAACCTTTACCAGCACTCCACCAACAGGCCAGCTTCATGATTAAAGTCCAGCTACCTCTAATAGAAAAGTATGGTAGTAAACTCACTATGTCGTTAGACGCATTCGAGTCATACTCGTCTACATTCATAGCTGCTATGTCTAGTGTACCAGGGTCTTTCGGTGAAAAGCACAAATCTGGCCAGGATGATACTTTAGGCTCATCAACATTAACGAAACTAATCAAGATTATAACGAATTCTCAACACTTTTCTTCAAAGATATCCGAATGGGGTGAAGAGCCATTCTTCTTAGAGCTTTGGGAGCACTTCACGAGAGTATCATCTCAAGAATCATTCGAGAAAACAATATTCTCGGAATTGTCAACTATGTTTATCACCTTAGCTCAACGTGCGCAAGGGATTCTGGTCAGTCATACAACTTCCTCTGTGATGTTGTCATTCAATGAATATCTCAAATCTCGATTGTGGAATCTTGAAGTCCAAGCAGACAAGAATGAGTATAACCAGGAGTTGACGAGATCGTATAGTATCCTCAAGCACCATTTGGATAATATACACGAGAAGCTCTTCTCTGGCTCGAAGTTGATAACAAAGGTGTTGATCAAGCAGATTTCGTACAGCGTGAAAGGCTCAATTGAGGAGAGCATACTTGGTCTCCGTCAGCAATTCTCTCAGTCATCTAGCCAGCAACTCCTTAATGATGTTTTGAAATTCACCCAACTGAATACGTATCACGCAGAAGTCACTTTCAAAGCATTCATGCCAGTAATAGATCAACTCATCTTGCTTAGCTTGCCTACAAAAGCTACAGAGGATGTCTTTAAGGATAGGACACTATCGAAAGCAATGCAGTTCGCTTGGGAGGATGACTCAGAACCTTATAAAAAATGGTGTCGCCAAACGCAACTGAGTGATCTCTCCTTGGTGGGATGTATGGGTGATTTCAACGAGCGTGAATTTACAGTTGATCAGCTCAAAGCTCAGCGTCTGCTTCGTATGAGAGTTGAATGCTGGAGGTAGAACGCTTTTGTTATGAATACATATAAATATATATATCTGTAGTATCTTATTTGTCTCTAAAAGCTATCGCACTTCTCATAATAGAACGACCATCATCGTATACGGGAAAGAATGACGATTGATGAATTAAAGGATATTTTCCCACTTACAAAACCTTTACCGACGCCTTCAAATAATAAGTCAATTGCTAAAGTCATCGATTTACAGTTTGAAGAGGAATTATCGAGGAATCCTACCAACTTGAGAACTTGGTTCAGTTATATTGACGTTATACAATCAAAGTTGGATATTTTAACACCAATAGATGACGATGATAATCTTGATATAGTTCTAAAGGAGATACTAGGTCCCTTAGCGACAGAAGATAGACGTTCTATCTATCAAACACTCACCAGTATCTATGAGAGAGCATTGGCTATGTTTCCATTGAATTACCGCCTTTGGTTTAATTATCTCCTCATGCGCTTGTCCTTCTTGACTGGCAATATCACCGCTGCTGACATTAGTCAGTTGAAGAACACGCGAAGACGTTTAGTGAAGGGTCAGCCAATCGTTGATTTAGAGAAAGGTGATGAGAGAATACCGTGGAAGGAAGTATCAGAAAGTAATTATCTCGATGGAATCGTCGGTGAATCTGAATGGAAAGCCACTGCAGCCGTATTTGAAAGATGTTTATCCTGGATGCCATCAGTGAGTGTCGAAATTATTATTCATGGTTTATTAACATACTCTAGATGCCCCGTTTGTGGATATTATACTTGTCCTTATTGAGTAATCCCGCATGTCCTTCACGTTTGGCTCACACACACGCGAGAAGAACTTTCGATAGAGCATTACGTACTCTCCCACCATCATTACATGTTCGTATATGGCCATCATACCTCAACTGGGCGAAGTCAATTGGTGGTAATTGCCTCACGATCGTTTGGAGACGTTATTTGGCCGTAGATCCATATCCAATTGAGACTTACATCCAACTTCTGTTAAATGGTGAACAAGCATCTAGTAGAGCTCTTGAAGCTTGCAAATTACTACTCAAGTTGTCAAGATTGTCTAGAGAAAATCATTACGTTTCACCACAAGGCAAGAGCCCGTACATGTTGTTGAATGATTGGTTGGAAGTATGTTCAGAATATGCCGATGTAATTGGTGTAGATGTCGATCAAGCAACCGCCCTTAAACCACTTCAAGTTGGTGGAAAGCAGAATGAAATGGATAGAACAGAAGGTACATCCTCCGATCAACTAGTTAAATCAACTATCGATTCAAGCGCTGATGCAGACATTGATCCTTCAAGTTCTCAAAAATTGGATGTTGACTCCCTCGTTCGTCAAGATGGTTTGTCTATTTACAAGGACCAAGCCGGAAGATTATGGACTGGTCTTGCGACATATTGGATACGTAGGGGAGAATTCGATAAAGGTCGTGAAGTATTTGAAACTGCAATCGATTCCGTCGTCACAGTTAGAGATTTCACTCAAGTGTTCGATGCTTATGCAGAATTCAATGAACAACTGGTTACATCCCTTATGGATGCTTTAGCAGATATAGAAGATGAGGAGAAGGATGACTTGGAGAAGGAGCTTGATGATAATATGCAATCGTTCGAAGGGTTAATGGATAGAAGACCATTCTTGGTTAACGACGTTATGCTCCGTCGTAATCCTAACGATGTTAACGAATGGCAAAAACGTGTCGCATTGTTTGACAACAACGATGAAAAGATCGTAGAAACATACACTCAAGCTATATCAACTATCAAGCCGAAGCAAGCTGTTGGATTCGGTGATTTATATGCTAATTTCGCAAAATACTACGAATCAAAGGGTGATTTAGATAGCTCTCGTCAAATATTTGAGAAAGCTTCAGCCGTTCATTATAGAAGAATTGACGAATTGGCTGAAATTTGGATACAATGGTCTGAAATGGAGTTGCGACATGATAACTTTGAAGAAGCAATAAGTGTAATGCAAAGGGCAACAGTCATTCCTAAGAATACGAAGGTGGATTACTATGATGAGAGTATAGCACCTCAGAGGAGGCTCTTCAAGTCATTGAAGTTATGGTCATTCTACGTCGATATCGAGGAAAGTATAGGTACTACAGAGTCAACGAAAAAGGTATACGATAAGATAATGGATTTGAAGATAGCTAATGCTCAAGTTATCATAAACTATGCCTTATTCCTTGAAGAGAATGACTATTTCGACGATAGTTTCAAAGTTTACGAGAGGGGTGTTGACGCGTTCACTTATCCAGTTGCATTCGAATTGTGGAATGTCTACTTGTCGAAATTCTTGAAACGCTATGTGGGTAGTTTCATTATGGTTGATTTTGCTAATGAGAGAACCCAGGGTGGATCTAAGATAGAACTAGCTCGTGATCTCTTCGAACAGGCTATCGAAGGAATGCCTAGCAAGTTTGCCAAACCTATATACCTGATGTATGGAAAGTTGGAAGAGGAGTATGGTCTGGCAAAGAGGGCAATAAGAGTCTACGAACGAGCAACTCAAGCGGTATCCGACAAGGACAAGTTCGAGGTATGTTAAATAAGCAAAAGTCACTAAAATCTAACATGATTCAGATGTACAAGATACTAATCGCGAAGGTAGCCATGAACTTTGGTATGGCAGCTACGAGACCAGTGTATGAAAAGAGTTTGGAGGAGCTGCCAGACAAGGCTGCTATCGTCATGGGCTTGCGTTTCGCAAACCTTGAGAGGAAGCTTGGAGAAGTTGACCGTGCGAGATCAATCTACGCTCACACATCACAATACTGTGATCCAAGAATTCACAAAGACTTCTGGGAAGAATGGAACCAATTTGAGATTGACCACGGCAGCGAAGACACATTCAGAGAATTCCTTCGTATTCGTCGATCAGTCCAGGCATCATTCAACACCGAAGCGCATTATCTCGCAGCCCAATCGCTACACACTAACAAGGATAAGGAAGGCGAAGACGAAGAGGCAGCCAACGCGGACCCTATGGCCAATGTCGAGAGGGCGATCCCTGGGTTCGTCAAGGGACAGACACAAGCCAAGGTTGGGGCAGACGACGGCAATGAGCATGAGAATGCTGAAGAAGCAACCAACAATCAAGATGAGATTGAAATTGATGAAGAAGATATGTAAAATTTGTAATTTTCAAACTATAAATTATCCTAATTCTCCTGAAACTGCCTTCTCTCTTAACGACGAGGAGTTAACTGATAGATTTCCTATAAAGCTATCAGATATCTCCAGATATTCCATTAAAACAAATAATGACGAAATAAACAAGCATAATTAGAGTCAAGCCATGAGCCACTTTCTTCCCCTGTGTGGGTGAATTTGGCATGAAATTAGTGCGTCCGCCATATGGACTCTGAAATTTGTCACTTTTTGGAATATTTTTTGTATTTAGACCTTTTATTCATCTTTTTCTTCTCTTTGCAATATGCTATCACCTTTACATCTGGCTGTCTTTGCGTCTGGTGCAGCCATTGGGGCGGGAAGTGCAGCATTTTATGCGTCACAAACAAACAAGAAGGATAATCTAGCTGTTGCTCTACCACAGCCTGCGTCTACACCAACTATACCAACGAAATCGACGTCGATACACACACCACAGGATGTTATCAAATTTGGTTTTCCAGGTGGGAATCAGTTGTCGTTATATGCTCATTCATTTAACAACAATTAAGGTCCTATAGCAGACCTCGTTCGTCGTGAAGCTTATTTCACTGCTTATGATAGGTCGAAGAGACATCCAGCTTGGGTGGGTATGAACTATTATAAGGAATTCACTGATTGTCTTATAGACTGCCCAACATTTAACTCCTGCAAGTCTCGCTCGTGATCCAAAAGCACCAAACTCTGATAGGAAGAATAGTCAATTTAAGGAGGACAATAACATTCCTGATACTTTCAGAGCACGTCTCTCAACTTATTTCCGTAGTGGATACGATAGAGGACATTTAGTTCCTGCTGCAGATGCGAAATCATCACAGGTGAGTGAATTGTATGACTATGTCTCATCTAATAAACAAACAAGAATGCAATGGATGAGACATTCTATTTGACAAATATAGCACCACAAGTTGGGCCAGGGTTTAATCGTGAATGTGGGTATTATTGTTCCGTTTGAACATCACTAAAATATTCAGATTGGGCATACGTTGAGACATTCTGTAGAAACCTCACCAGAGAGTTTGGCCACGTATATATCTTCACGCTCCCCTTGTATCTCCCAGCACGCGATTTAGAAGGCAAATGGAGAGTCAGCTATCCAGTTCTCGGTGATCCAACGAATGGTGCACCAACTATAAGTGTGCCTACACACTTTGCAAAAGTTATAATGACTAGTAAAGATGACAGTCATCGGGATTTATCAATGGCTTCATTTGTTTTACCAAATCAAGCTATTGATGAGAGAGTACCGCTGACGCATTTCTTGCAATCTACTGACGTCGTAGAGAGAGCAGCCGGTGTTACACTCTTTAATGATGCAGTCAAGAAATCAGCTAACGATTTGTGCAAACGTACGAAATGTGAAGCGGTTGTTCGCAAATTCGACCAATTTGGTAAACAAATCGCTGGTAAATAGGCAAATAGACAAAATAGACACAATAACAAGTAAATACGTATAATTACAATAAAATGAATAAATTATTCTTCTTCTTGGGCTTCTTGTTTTAGATCTTCTTGTTGATCTTCTTGTTTAACGGACTTCTTCCTTGGTTTGCGCTTCTTTGGCTGGTTATCGTCTGCTGATGGTGCAGGAATCTTCTCAGCGATTTCGCTAAGGAAATCGAATTGTTCTGTCTTCTCAATCGATTGTTTGAGATGCTGGGCAGTCATTTTCTTAGCGCCTTTGTCTTGTGTAACTTTGAGTGTCTCGTCGACGAGAGCTTGCATGAATAGCTCCAAGGCCTTGGCTTATTTCTTGTTAGTGGGTTCATATAGAGCCTAGATAGTCTACTCACAAATCAAGACTGGAGTGGCTTGTGCTACCTTACCAACCTCATCATCCATCTGCATAATTTTCTTAATTCTAGCCACAGGGAATTTAGTATTTTTTTGTTTTTTTAATTGTATTTGCTGTTTATCTGATGTTGAAGCCATCTTGGTTGTTGATTTCAACGATCAAGTAGATGAATTATAGTAAAAGGAGAAGAGTAAATAATGTAACAGGTGGGAGTTGAAGGGCGTCTCTAACACAGTCTAACAACTATATAGAACAGCAACTTCGTTTATCTAAATTGCAAGCACTGATTAAGCAGCAACAGCAGCAGCAAACAATTGAGAAATGCGTTAATTGCAGGCGTAATTTTAAGTTCACGATGTCTAATGGTAGTATTTGTAATATGTGAGTAGCTCTTTACACTACAACTTTGCTAATTTCTTAGATGTAAATCGTTATCATGTAATATCTGCACTAGGAGGTGTTACGGCTTGATAAACAAAGAAGAAGTAAAAGAAGAACAAGGAGAACAGATTTCTAGGAAAAGATTACCAGAGTCTGAGCAAGATCAACTTAGAACTGGTTGTAGACGTATCATTTGTGTATTCTGTACAATAGAGGAGTAAGTATTGAGCTTTATTATAGTCATATTCTAATATATCAATAGTGATAATCAACAAATTTGTATTGATTGTCATGAATAAAATTTTATTTTCTGTCCCTTGAGTGTCGTCTACCAGGATGTCTGATAGCCCGTCGACTTCGCTGATACCTGTAGAGGATCTGCCGTTTGATAGGATAAATGACATCTTAGAACCAACTTGTTTGGATGAGAATGGTGATCCTTATTTATGTGCGTGGTATGCTCTTTTATAGATCCACACATCTCACAATAGTTACAGTCGACGCATGGATTGTTAACTTAACAAACCCAATTCAAACTAGAGAACTAATCAGGTTCGTTACCTTTATTTTACTTTCTTACTCCTTCCAACACACTTTAGATTCGCCATACATCATAGAATAGAAGACAGAAAATGCGAGAGAACAAAACACCTGAGAAGAATTCGCAAGGCTTACTCTCATCAGGGTTTAGATTGTGGTCCTGATGCCACAAACTCCACCCTCCCTGACTCAGGTTTGTTGTCTTCTCTTTTCTGAAAACAGCTAATTAGAAGGCTATAGACTTTTGTATTAGTGTATTCCTAGCAGAAGCTACTCCTGAACTCACAAAGGATAAAATAAAGCAGCTCTTATCAAAAACTAGTGATCAAGTTAAGGATTTGGATCCATATATCTTGAAAGTACCCGCTAGAAGGGCAACAACAGCTGAGGAGTACACAGCCTGTCAAAAATATTGGCCTGTCTCATTCACACCTAAGGCTCAATTCGTGAATGGCTTCACTTACGACTATTGGCATACTCGCAAACTTGAATGGGTTATGGAGGGTCTTGAAAAAGCCAAATACCTCGCTTTAGAAGCTCAATCCCGTGGTGAATTACCTATAGCAGCTCACGTCTCTTCCCCACCTGAAGAAATTCCTGTCCCACCGGGATACCCACCACCTACGCCAAATATGAAAGCATTAGGTTATGATACGCGTTCGACGACAGGAAATCCACTCAATCACGCCATTTTTAATTGCGTCAGACAAGTTGGCGAATTGCGTTATAGAGCCGATGCTGAGACAACATCAAACAAACGGACATTATCAATTTCGAGCGGTTTAAATGCTTGTCAAAACGGCGCTGAATACCTTTGTACTAGTCTCACATTGTTTAGTACGCATGAGCCTTGTATGATGTGCGCAATGGCTCTAGTTCATTCAAGAGTTCGTGATATTTACTTCCTCAAGAAGTCGTCGAGCTCGGGTGGATGCGGATCAGTTTATGGTGTTCATGAGATGCCTAACCTTAATCATCACTTTGAAGCTTGGTGTTTAGATAACAATCACCCACTCTGTGATGGTTTAGACTTGGATGATCATATTAGTCCTTAAGGATATCGATTTCAAGTTTATTTGTACTTTTATAACAATATATTGCATAGTGAAAATATAAAACGCGTGCACTGGTATAGGTATAATAAAGTTAAATAAAGTTAAGTTCTAAGGAATTTCAACAGTCTCCCTGCTGCTGCTAATGGTCCATCGGGACTCTTTGCGTCAGGCAGACCTATTGTTTTCGCTAGCTTGTCGTATTGCGCATTTGCGATTCTATGATGATGTTAAGCCGGTTTCTTCTATCTGTTTATTCACTCACTGTCTGTTGCGTATGAGAACAATCATTGTGGCTGTAACGGTTAATGCGAAGTTTAGTGACTGTTGTGTGGGAAATTAACTAGCTGATAAGAAGATCAAGGAGTGACATACGACGAATTTCAGGAATGTATTTCTTTCCTGAGTTGGTAATCTACCGCAGGAGTGCCATGCAGGAATACTGTCTATCTTGGACGACGTCCTAGTGTCATAGCAAAGTAGAAGCTGTCTATTACCAAATGGTTGACAAACTGGATCGTTTATATTGTCTTCAGGACACGGACGACAACTGTTCTACTTAAAATAACCCAATTCGTTTCTAATAAACTCACGAGTCTCGGACAGTACAACTCCAATCATTATCACCGTCTATAGCTTTAATAGTGGCAATAATTGCCATAATACAAATTAAAAATATCCTCATAGCTGAGTGATCTAGGAACGAGATGATGATTGTTGGGTGGATCAAATCTACACACAACTTGTGGAACGACGACGATCTAGTGATAAAATTATTTCTATGACACTAGAGAATAACAAGAATGACATCAACAATAATCTTAAATCTGCGAATGACAGACCGGTCGGCATGCGTAATCTGTGAGTGTGGCCCCGTCTTTCTGTTTTGATGAAATCTAAACTCAATATAGTACAAACACGTTAGTATACATATCATACTATTAATCTAGACATCTAACTACCTACAGATGCTTCATGAATTCACTCTTACAATCAATTTACACGCTCAATTTACTTCGGGATGTCGTCCTCCGGGACCCAAATAGCAGTGCAGAACAGGATTCTGACCTAGGCAGCAATTCAAATAACTCAAAATCACCCTCTCAATCTTCATCCGGCTCTCCTCCGACCTTTAGTGGAGTTTTAGACACACCAGCGATTAGAATTTGGAGAGAGGAGGGATATAATGATAAATTGAGGCTTACTTGCCACTTCTTTAATACTTTAAGAGACTTCTGGGAATCTAAGAAATCTCCTCTCGTCCCAGTGGACATCCTCAAGGCAATGGCTAGCAAGTTCGACTTGTATAACGATTTTGGACAGCAGGATAGTCATGAGTTCCTTCGTCAGCTCTTTGATGCTATGCGTATGGAAGAACTAGATGTTATCTATGAAAAACATCCAGAATATAAAGATGCCAAGAACAAGATAAAGAAGCTACGTCCTTATCACTATCAATCTGTTGGACCTACAACTTTCGTAGATCTTTTATGTGAGGGAATGATAGTCAACGTTATCATCTGCGCAACTTGCAAGCAAATCTATCACGTTTATGAGCCTTTCTTGGATATATCTCTCGCTTTACAGGATGAAAATAAGCATCCAAAACGCAGGGGATTCAGGCAGTCGGTCAGGGAGAGCATCCTAGGCAGGCCTGATATCAAAAGCGAGGAGCTTACGGTCGAGGATGTCGTTCTTAGCGACACGGAAGACGATGCACAGGAAAAGGAAAGTACGGAACAAAATGCTGAACCAAAGAAGCGCTTCTCATTCAGAAATAGCTTCTCTGTTGGTAGCACTTCTCGTAACAGCCAAAGAAGAACATCAGTTCTCGGCCCTCTGCCAAATTCACCCTCGCCAAGCCCTCACCAGACGCACTCACAATTGGCACCATCCCCAACTGGTAGTATGTTCACCCGTCGTTTGAGTAAGAGGGGAAAGAATAGACGCTTCTCAAGGTCGTCAGCCGGTGCGACTAGTGTTGAAGACAGTGACGAAAGTGGCGTCCGTAGATCAAAGCGCACAATAGAGGATAAAGTCTATACACAGAAGTTGTTTGGAGATCTTACGACACCATCAACGCCACAATCTACACATAGCGCAAGCATGACCGAGTTAGCTAATGAGCAGACTATGACGTCACCATCGTCGACGCCGTCATCTTTCAGAGACGGTCAATCGATACAAGCCGCAAATTCCCAATCGAGCGTTTTGGCAGCACTCAGACAGCCACCGCCTCCTCAGTCTAATGATAGTAGCTTGCCTTCGAGTGCACCTATGTCGGCTACACCCTCGTCAAACATCCCTAAAACAGGTATCGAAGATGCTTTTGAACGCTACGCTGGTATAGAAACACTCCAGAATGAGAATGAGTTTCACTGTCACGGATGTTGGAAACAGCAAAATGAAGTCCAAGTCGAAATGATTAGACGCTTTAAAGACTCTAAGAGAAAAGAATCTCACAAGTCTGTTCTAGGAGTAACGGGTATGACACCTCTCAAGGATGAAGTTAAAGAGCCCGATACTTACCAAGCTGAATCTGACGTTGACGAAGACAGCGACGCGGAAGACGACGACGACATTACAGAAAAGGATTGGAATGCCTTCTACGGGGATACAGTCGCTTACGTACCTAGAAAACAACAAGTACTCGGATCGAAAGCTCTTAGAAGGACTCTAATAGCTATCGCTCCACCTATTTTAGTATTGCATCTCAAGAGATTTGGAAGTGTGGGCGGATTCGCTTTGTCGAAGATATTCGACAACATTAATTTTCCTCTTGATTTAGATATTGGACCTTACATCGCTCCTGAGAAGCCAAAGGAAGGAAGGAATGATGACTTGAGTGGTGACGATGTAGATCCTACTACCACCGAAGATTACAAGAGGCTGGCTGAGATGGCCTTCCCCACCGCGTCGACCAAATACAGATTAAGATCTACTGTCAACCACTGTGGAAGGACGATGGTGAATTCGATTTTTATATATTGAAATTATACTAACGTTGATTCAGATCAGTGGTCACTACACTGCTTTCACAAGTCGTGAAGTTCAAGTCGAGGATGAAAAAATTCAATTGCAATGGTATTGGGCAAGTGACGAGACGATCAAACCAAAAACGGAAGAGCAATTCCTTCACGAGAGGTGAGCTACAGCTCGCTATTTTACTTCCTCTAACGAATCAAACAGTTTCAAAAACGACGATCAAAATGCCTATGTCTTGGTTTACGAGAGAATATAAGGAAATCTGAAAAATGCAAAATTATGAACAATTTTTTAGTGTATATATTCAAATAGATTAGAAATGTCCTTAGAACCGACAACAACGAATGGGTAGTTGAGTGCTATTGTCTTGCCATCATTATCGACCTTCGACTTTCTGATTTTGTTGAGTTCGAATTCGAGAGTGTTTTTTGAACGTTGAATGAGACTCTCTTGAGATTGTTTATCGTATTTTGTGAGAACGATAACAACTGGAGTGTTTCCAACCGCCTGAAGGAATCCAGAAAGGTGCTGCACTGACTGATTGAGATGTTTGTAGTCCATACAGTAAAGAACACGCTTAGCCGGAAGGTGTGTCTTGAGTGTATCGGTGCTGATACGCTCATGGCCAGGAATCTCAACTATTCTTGTTCCTTCATGATTAATAACATTTGGGATTGTTGACGCCCGACTGTTTGCTGAGGTATTCAATAAAGCGAATGTTATAGCTGTCTTCCCAGATCCACTTGGTCCCGCGAGGAGAATATCTTTTGGTTTCTCAGTTCTACGGCTGTAGATGAGTACAGATACTGTTATTTTATTAGTTTCCACTCCTTCTATCGTTTATTCACTCACTCAATATCGCTAGTAAAGATAATGCTACAGAGACGATGATCGTCATTATCGAACGGAATATAGAGAGATGAGAGACTATATACGTGAATATTTAGAGATAGATGATTGTTATACAATAAATCTACCATTTGGGTTGATATACGCGTTCATTTGATACGACCAACATTAACATCGAGAGATGTTGACAATTGAGCAGTCAACAGATGACGAACAGCTACAAAAGCTCAGGCGGCAGCTACAGAGTAAAGGTGTGTATCTCTCTACATTCTATACACTTTGCTGATGTACACAAGATGATGAGATACGCTCCCTGGAGAATCAGCTATTTATGGCTAACAACAACTATCACGATTTGGAAATGAACTACAAAGAAGCCAACTATCGCGTAATTCCTCACTCTTTTCTTGATATCTCATACTTACAACTCCATAGGCCTCCCGGGAATCTGAACGCGCTGAGACGAATGAGAAAGCATCTATCAAACACCTTGACGAGATAAAGAAGCTGAAGTTACAAGTTAGTCGCACTTTCTATTGCCATACTCCAGCTAATGATGTTTGTAGTTGGCGAACTATGAAACTACGCTTGAATCTTCTGAAACGCGATTACGCGGTTTGGAATCAGCAGAAAGCAGCCTTGAGAAACGCCTGACAAGCTCACAATCGAACGAGAATGCTATCAAATCACTCGAAACACGTTTAGAAGACTTGACGACGAATCTAAAGGATGCTAACACGGAGAAGGTGGGTATGCCTATAGATATATTGCCACTCTCACATATCATAGGCGCGTCTTTCTGAAAAGCTTATCGAGATTGAGAATCAACTCATGGCGTCAGAATCCCATAATAAGAAATTGAGAGAGGAAATTGACGATAATACTATGGCTGCTTCGTCAGCTCTCAATGCTTCAACTAACAGACGTGATTCGTTGTCTTTGAAGGAACTTCTCAATTCACAGATCGACAATTTGAAAGAAAAGCTGTCAAAATCACAACAGGATCTTAATTTGGCTGAAAATCAGCTCATGGCTCTCACACGCTCTTCTAAACGTGAAATAGACCAGCTTAGAGAGCAAGCACAGGAGGGTCTCGAAGCGCAGGAGAATCTCCAGACTGTTATCACTCAATCAGATAATCTGCAATCAGAACTCGATAAGAAGTCTATTGCCCTTGAGAATGCCCAGAATGAGGTTCGTCAAATACAGCTTCAGTTGTTTGAAGAGCAATCGAAATCTACATCCAAAACAAAGCAAAATCAAGATCAAGAGATGTCAGTATCAGAACTCGACAATGAAGTCGATACTCCAAATAGCAAAAGTTCTATTAGCATGTCTTCAAATTCTAAGCTTCTCGCTGAAGTTTCACGCCTTATGGCTATGATTCACCGTCTGAGAGCCGACCGGGATGAAAATCTCGGTAGAGCTCATTTCTCGGAGACTGAGTTGAAATTCTCACAGGAACTTCATCAAAAGGATATTGCAAAATTCGAGAGTGATCTCGCAAATCACGTCGAAACGCAAAATGAATTGACTGAAGCTCTCAAGGTAGCCCGGATTGCTTCAAATGAACACGAGCACCAAATTGAGAAGCTCAAGATTGATATTGAACAACTCAAACATGAAGCAAGTGAAAAAGTTGAAAGTCTCGAGAGAGCTCTGGGAGAATCTAAAGTGAAGGTGACGGACAGAGAATCAGTTGAGACATCTCTTCTCATTAAATTGGATGCTGCAACTTCACAATACCAAGACCTACAGAAAACCCTATCAGAGACGAAAGCTAGAGTCATTGAACTTGACACTGAACTGATTGCGTCGAAAGAAGAAGCTCAGGAAGCTAAAGAAGACCTCCAAGATTGGCAAGAACATCGTTTAACTTTACAAGAAGGTGCCGCTGGTACTATTGAAAAGCTCCAGGAACGTCTGGATGAATCCAGAGACAAACTTCGCTCTTTCGAAGTAAATTATGTCGTTTTGCAAGACAGCAACAAAGCTCTCTTGGAAGAAGCTGACAAGGAGCGCTTGCAATATGAGCAAAGAATTGATGAAATTTCTCATAAATTCGATCAAGCTCTTGAAAGTGAGCATGAGAGAGCTCGTTTTACGGATTCACGCTTGACTCAGTTAACTGAGATGTCAAACACTCTGAGGGAGAATTTCAACAACACACGTCTAAAACATTCAGAAGAGATACGAAAACTTCGTGATGAACATGCTATTGAACTCTCAAACATGAGGGATTCACATGAGAATGGTGTCGAAGATCGTAATCGTCAAGTTGAAAATGCTTTGCAATTGCATGAAGACCATTATGAGAGATTATTGAATGATACAAAGGATGAATTGAAGAATCTCGTCAAAGAGAGAGATGATCTCCTCTATCAACTCAGACAACATGATGAACATTTAGAGGAGATTCGAGCTGAATGTGTTGCACAAATTGACAACATTAAGAGAGAAAAACAAGAGGAGTTGGATGACGCTTGTCGTAGATTTGATGAAAGATTGATTGAAGTTGAGAGAAAAAGTGTTGAAGCGAACGCCAATGAAGATGTCCTTGGCGAGACGATGCTTGACGATGCTCAACATAAGGCAGAATATCATGAAATGGAAATCCAATATGAGCAACGTATAAATAAACTTGTGGAGGAAATAAACGCAGCCAACAACCGAATTCATGAGCTCGAGAACACTAATATTTCACAATCTCATGATACTTCTGCAGCAGAAACTACCGTCGGTAATTCCACTTTGAAGAACTTCTTTGATCAGAATATGGAGCAATCGGAGATATTACCAACCGCTGAACAAACTATGAATTCATCGGTCGGTGGTGTATCTTTCAATAATCTCTTCAATCAATCTGGTGAGAAATCACGCGAAGTGGTTGAGATTAATGATAGTAGTGACGATGAACAAACACCTGATGTATCCACAAACACTATCCTCGGCCGTGATGTAGCTCCTCGGGGTGAAAATCAAGATGCAGACCTTAGTATGGCGAATGAGAGCGTCAAGAATTACCTTACAGACTCTGTTCTCGGTAATGAAGTACTTGCTCAAAGTGAACATGGTTTGGCATCCAACCAGAATGCTGATAATACCGATGTAAGCTTTGCACATCTCTTTGCGGATCATCAACCTACCTACGAGGAATTAAAGAACCGCATCAGTGAACTCGAGCAGCAACTCGCCGAGGCTATTATGGAGCGCGACGAGAAGCTTAACAGGGCATTAGAAGAGAGTGAGCAACGTATACGCATTCTCTATGAAGAATTCAAGAAAGCTGAGATTGAAAACAATAATGCGAGTGACAAGAAGAATGATCACGAAGGGAAAGGAAGATTACGTGCAATGGCCGAAGTCATCTTCGTCAATAAGAATAACTGTAGACTAGCAACTCAACGCGTTGCTGTACTTGAACAACAACTAGTAGAAATTTCTAACCATCGTCTTGAACTTTCAGCCGAGATTGACAATATTAAGTCACAGAGAGAGTCTGAAGTACAATCTGAAAACCAGCAGAGAGTTCTCTATGAGAATGAATTGGAGCAGTTACGTCAAGATCGTCAAAATGATGGTGTCAAATTAGAAGAAGTTACGCATTTATTAGATAAGATTACTCGTGAATATGAGTCCAAGCAGGATGAACTTCGCAAGTTAATCGATAGTCATGATGTCGATGTTGAAAACCAAACACAGTTAATCAAGTATTCTAAGCAACAGGTTGATGAATTGACCCGATTACTTGAAGAATCTCAATCCAAATTAAAACACGTCGAAGAAGATCGCCAGAATGCCGATAACGTTGCTTATAATGAGCTTCAAGAGGTGCATAAGGAGCTACTCAGGGAGTTCTCCTTAATGAAGGAAGAACGCGAACAGTTTGATCAGCAACTCGATAGCTCCACTAAGCTTATCCAAGAACACAGAGGTAGGTATCGAATAATAATTTTGTCCTTCTACTAACAAATAATTCAGTTGAGTTAGATGCTCTCAATCAGAATGCAAGGAATGAACGTGAAATGCTCAATAGTCAGATAAGTGAGCTCAATGAGAGACTTGAAAGTGTAAGCCAGCAAAAGTTGCAGCTTGAAGAGAGCCTTCGCGGTGCTGCTGAGTCAGAGACATCCAGAAAGCTCCAAGAGGCTAACATGAAGTGGGAAAACGACTATGCTATGCAGTCAGAATTAGCTGAAAGACGTTATAATGAACTAATGGAACAATTGGAACAAGTCAGGAGCCAGTTCAATGATAATAACAAGCTCATCGAGGAGAGAGAAGCTGAAATTTCAACACTTAATGATGCACTCTCCACTCAATCGGCTGCACTCGAGGACGTTGGAAGGTTGGAAGCTGAAGTTGTAAACCTCAGTCGTCAGCGTGACGAAGCTTCTAACAGTGCTACAGAGGCGTCTACAAAATTAAGCGAATGTCATAATACCATCAAAATCAAGGAATCTGAATTGGAGGTTGCAAGCCAAGCATTAGCAGCTTTAGAGGATGAGAAAAACAGTCTGATGGATAAGGTATCCAAAGGAGATGTAACGGCTGATAGGTTAGTTTCCTTCTTCTTATTTGATACTTTTCTCATAAGTGACATAGCGAAGAACTCGAAGAGGCTCGTGAGCGTATCCAGCAATTGGAGTCTAGTTTGGAATCGGCCCAACAGATGACCGAAGAAGCTGAAGACAAATGTCTTGAATTGGAGAAAACCGTCAAAAAGCTTACCGCTCAAGTTGATCGTCTGAAAGTAGCAATCAAGGAACAGCCAAAAACTACAAAGGGTGGATCTAAGAAGGATGACGAACCGAAAACATCCACATCCACATCTACAGTGACGACCAAAGGCAAGAGTGTGACCCAGGCTGGTCAAACTAAGAAGGTAGCTGATGTCAAAGCACAAGAAAAGACTAGTGGATCACCACGTTCTAACGCTAAGAAGAGGGTTAGAGATGATGACGACGAAGGTGAAGAGCCTCAACGTAAGAATCCAAGTCAAGCTGAAGCATCACCTGCGACCAGAAGTCGCAAAAAATCGGAGCCATTATCAGGTACTCCTCAAAAGAGACCAAGCTTATTGAGTAAAAATAAAGCTTTCACTCCTAGAAGGCACGCATCACAGCCACACGCACAATCTAATACGTCTGGATCAAATTCAACTGAAAGTAGGGAATCTTCAACTCGTAGAACTTCACAAAGACAGCAACATCAATCTCAAATCAATGATTTGAGGGGTAGACTTAATCAGTTTAAGAAGTAATGATATGTACAGTTTATGTGTATTAAATAAATTTTATTAACTATCGCTCTCTGAGACTGCTCTTGAGGGATCAACCGATGCTACGTATGAAGGCAGATCGGAGCTCTCTCGTGCAGATTGATCATCTAAATCATTAACTTTCATATTGTCATCGTGATTTACGTCATTACTAATGCCCATTACTTGAGCAACATTAGATGTACCTTCTGAGTGTGTCCATCCTTGTTTCCTCTTCATAGCGTCATCTGATCTATCAAGGAGATTATTCAATTCTTCATCGCTAATTACCTTTTCATCATCAGCCACTGTTTTTACTGCAGAGATATCTAATTCTTTGAGTGCAAATTCAAGTCGTGCTTGTGTTGCTAATGCTTTCGAAGTTGCAGCATCTTGCTTAGCTGACTTCTTATCTTGTTTGAATTGGCCTTCAGCAATGACCATTGATTCTAATTTTCTCTTGCTTTTCGCGACATCCATCATTCTCTGCTCAATTGTGTTTTGTGTGATCAGTCTAAATATCAAAACTGGTCTCGTTTGTCCAATCCTATGTACCCTGTCCATTGCTTGAATATCAACTTGTGGATTCCAGTCGCTGTCATAGAATATAATAGAGTCTGCACCGACGAGATTGATACCTAAACCGCCTGCTCTGGTAGACAAGAGGAAGACTTTTGGTGCATCTGGATCATCACTTTTTTCATTGAATAATTCAATCTGTTCTTCACGCTCTTCTTGACTGGTGCTGCCGTCTAATCTACAGATATTCCAACCAAGACCATCAACGAGGTAATCTATAATGCGTCAAAATTTTCCAAAAAGTAACTGCAAGTTCTCACCCTCAAGTATATCTAAAAACGATACGAATTGAGAAAAAATTAGTGTCTTGTGTCCCCTTTGTATTAACTCTTCGAGTAAACGCATACAAAGCATCAGCTTACCAGATGCATTGACCAAGTCCTTCTGAATTGTCCTCTCGTTGTTTTCGTCAAGATCCCAATGGAAAATATACGGATGTGAACATATTTTACGAGCTTGCATAACAAGGTTCTCGAATTTCATCATACCCATTTCCTTTCTAGCTGCTGTACGGGCTGCTTCCATAGCGCGACGATGATGACTCGCTTTCTTTTCACGGAGAGCGCTTGCTGCTGCCTCGTTTATAATCATCTGTTCGAACTCGTCATCATCCATATCATCATCTCTTTCTGATATGTCCTTCTTGATTTTTTCGTCATCGTTATCGTCAATTGAGATAATCTTGTTATCATTGTTACCCTCTGCTTTGTCTTTCTTTGGCTGGTCAGCAGTATCTCCTTCTGTCCTCCTATACCTAGATGTACGGGGTTGGAGAACTTCTTCTTCTTTGTCCTCTTTGGGTTGTGGTGCATTTAAAGTACCATGTGTCTTAATATTGAGAATAGCTGATCTAATCTGACGATTGAGGATAGCGTCATAGACGGTTTTCTGCTTCTTTGTCAATGGAGCATAAAGTACATACTCTTTTTTAGGAGGAAGTGTCTTTGCGACATCTGCTTTAAGACGACGGAGGAGAAATGGTCGAAGAATTTCATGCAATGTCGTAATTAATTGGGCTGTTTTATCAGCATCCTTCTCTCCATTTTCGTCAACTTCATCGAAGTTAAACAATGTCTGGAATGAATCTAAATCATCGAAGAGCTGTGGTAAACAGAAGTTGAGAAGCGTCCAGAGTTCCCTAAGGTTATTCTGTAGTGGTGTACCAGTTATGATCAACCTGTTTGCACTGACAATCGTTCTTAGTTCTTTAAGAAGTTTAGTATCGAGATTACGTAATCTGTGTCCTTCATCAACGACAATATAGCGCCATTCAATGCTCCTGAAGTAACGGGTATCCCTAATGATCATCTCGTACGTCGTACAGATGATTTTCGGTCTGATATTTGCTCTTTGTTTGTACCTTGCAGGTGTAAAGAAACCGCGTTTTTTCATATCTTGACGGATCTTTTTACGTTTATTGGCATCACCATGGTACATTATGGGTTCTAACTTAGGTGTGAACTTGTTGAATTCTTTAATCCAGTTCTTGACTACGCTAAGCGGACATATGATTAGAAAAGGTCCCTTATTTCCATCTTCAATAAGTTGGGCTAAAAATGTGATAGTTTGGAGTGTTTTTCCGAGCCCCATTTCGTCCGCAAGTATACCAGAGAAACCGTTTGAGTCAAGCGTGGAAAGCCATTCAACCCCAGCCTTCTGGAAATCACGAAGTTCAGTACCTGAAACGAGTGCAGGTTGGCCTGGGTAATGAGTGATCTTTTCATCTTCATCTTCCTCATCTTCGTCTTCTCCTTCTGAAGAGCTAATAATGAAAGTTTCACGTTCTTTGTCGTTATCATCATTTTCATTCCTGTGGGCTTTACTCTCATTCTCATTTTCTTCCTCATCAGACTCAAGATCGTCTTTGTATTGTACCTTTTGACGCTTGTTCAAGTGTCTCACTGTGCCGCCATCAGATTCAACCTCGGTGGCATCATCTGAGGGTAAATCATCATTCTTATCTTCTTCTTCTTCATCATCTGTTATCACAACAGGGCGCTTTCTCGAACTCCGCCTGATAATAACCTCTCCATCAGCTTCTCGTTGCTTTAATCTTTCTCTCAAAACGCGTTTTTGTTTAGCTAAATGTGCTTCTTTACGCATTTCGGCTTCTCTCTTTATCCTATCATGTTCAGCAAATTTACCCGCCTGTCTAGATGACTTCCTCTGTTCAGCTGGTGGCTTAGGTGATGCACCTTTAGACTTTGTAGCTCTCGTAGATCTACTAGCCTTCGTTGCTGGTGGTTGTGGCGGTTCCGTAGTTTTTACTTCCTTCTTCGGTGCTGCTGGCGGTGAAATCGGATCGTTTTTAGACTTATCAGCTGGATTATTCATCTTCTTCTGTAATATCTTTGAGTATAACTCAGATTTTGATAGAAGTTTCATTAAAGATGCTTGTAAAGGCTATAAACGCGTTATCATTGTGACTTTAACGCGTATAGATAACTCACATCTTCTGTTTCTTCTTCATTTTTAACTGAAGACTTTGTCTTATCATTCTTGTTTAGTTTATCAACCATTTTGACGTCGTCTGGAATATTAGTACGATCGTCCATAATGGTGATCTTGAAACGACATTGTTGGAAGTAAACTGTGACGATCACAAATTTTTATGAATGAATTGGTAAGCTATTAGTTTATTCCTCATTACATAATGTTTATTATTCTAGCTACGACTTATTGAACGTCAAAGTTGACGCAACCGATGCTGAAATCAAGAAAGCCTATCGTGAGCTTTACAACAGCGGCTAACGACCCATACTAACCTGATAGGTAAATTGGCTCTTACGTCGCATCCAGACAAGAATATTGGTGACCCAGACGCTGAAGAGAAGTTCAAGAAGTTGAGTGAAGCCTATCAAGTTCTCAGTAACGCAGAGAGTCGGAAGAAGTATGACGATAATGGATACAGACTCGAGGAAACTGACCAATCATTTGCTGATCCTGAGAAGCTCTTTTCTGCACTTTTCGGTGGTGGGAAATTCGTCGATCTCGTTGGTGAGATTTCGATTGGTCAGGAAATGCAAGAAGCATTAAGAGAACAGGCGGAATTTGAATCTCCAGAAGAGAAAACAAGTTCAAGTCAGACAAAAATAGCCAAAGCGCAGCTTGTGAGTAGTGAAAATATTCAAATATGGGATCTAAGAATGTCTTAGCGGGCAATTGAGAGGGAAAAGCGAGTTGAAAGGCTTCTAAATAATCTTATTATGAAGGTAAGCTAATCCGAGTGTCTTAAGAAACAGCTCAAATCTACTTAGCTTTCGATACATACTGAAGCACTAGATTCACCAGAAGTCGACGCATCTTTCCGGGCGCTCTCTGAAATCGAAGCTGTTACTCTTAGTAAAGAGTCTTATGGCTTTGAAATGCTACAGGCTCTAGGCAGCGTCTATGTCAACAAGAGTCGAGCCTGGTTGAGTTCAAACAACATCGACTGGAGATCTGGTTGGGGTATAGGTGGATGGGTCCAAAATGCTAAAGGTCAATATCAAGTGTTTAGCGAGTCTATATCCACGCTCAACGCTGCAATTGAGCTGAAAAAAGCATTTGATGCACTCGCGAATGCCGACAAAGACGAGGTAACACTCGATGAACGGAAAGCATTAGAAGATGACGCTGCTGATAAGGTAATACTACAAATGAGTACTTTAGTATCTACTGACGAGTCTGTAGGGCCTCAAAGCCATTTTCAAAGGAACGTCCCTCGAAATTCAGTCAGTAGTTCGTGAAGTAAGTCTACCCTAGCTGTATCTATTTAATCTCAATGTTTTAGGTTTGTGATAAACTACTTTCAAATACCGACATCGATACCCTCCAAAGACGTGCCAAGGCCTTATTGATACTAGGCGAGGCTTTCACCGGCATAACTCGACATAAGAATATAAAGACAGACGAGTATGAATACCTCACACCGCAGCAACAGCGGATAAACGGATAATAGTACATTTATGATACTTTACAACACATGAATGAGTCATTACTACTAAATTAAGATTGTACGTTGGTATCTCTGGTTAAGCTACGCTTAATTGTAGGTCTACCTCTTTCTTCTTCCTCATTGCTTGAGTTTGTTTTCTCCTCTACAGGACTCAAATGGTGCATTGCTTGAGGCATTCCTCTTGCTCGTGATTGTGAACGTGACCTGCTTGACCTGTTGCGAGATGTTGATCTCGATTGCATTCTCGGACGCGCAGTTTCAACAAAGGAATGGTGGTGTTGTACACCACTGACCCAAGCATTTTCCAGAAGTTGTTGGATCAGCGGGCGTAATGAAGTATCTGGATCTAGACACATTTCGAGGACGGAAATTGCTGCAAGCTCATCAGCTTCATCTGTAGCTCTTAGTCGCGAGCGACTGCGTGATCGAGTGATGGATCTCTCTCTTGATCTTGACGCAGAGGTTAAACGTTGGTAAGAGCCGCCGAGAATTTTCATCCTCAAGCGTGGAACGAAAGCATCGCTAAACGGTAATTTTCCTGAGAGTAAAGCGTAAAGAATACAACCTAATGCCCAAATATCAGCCTTCTTCAACAAATCAAAACGCTTTTCGGTGTCTAAGGTTTGATCAGGTGGACGAATCAACTCAGGTGATGCGTAAGGAAGACTGCCAGTATCTATAGGCTGAGAAAGTGTATCGGCTTTTGACTGTGATAGACCGAAATCGCTGATAACCCAATTACCTGCGTTATCTAAAAGAACGTTCTCTAATTTCAAGTCTCTGTGCACGACAGAGCATTCGTCGTGAAGATAAGAAACACCCTGCGCAATCTGACTAAATATCGAGTGTGCTTTGTTCACAGACATCCCGTTGCTGAAATATTTCTTCACGTGATCAAGTAGAGACCCAGTGCATATAGGGGAGAAAGTAAGGAGGAAGCTGGAGTATGTAGAGTGGTGCAATAATGGGAGAATGTTCTGATGGTTAAATTGAGACCATTTCGTTACTTCGTTTGAGAGATCGCTGGAGTCTGACTGGTGGACGATGCGGACTGCTACAGCGGTGGAGGATGGCAGATGCTTTGCGTATCTAACTAGGGCACTCGATCCAGAGGATAAGACGGTACCAATGACGAATTCGTCTACGTTATCACCTTCGTCGAGTAAATTTGACTGGCTGCTCTTAGAAGAAAAACCTGTTAAGAATTCTAATGCAGGGCTAACAGGTAATTCTATTGGCTAGTTAATGGCGTACTACTATATGAACTGTAAGCTCACCATTTGCCATTTAACGTGGTAGTCACGATGTGAGAAGGAAATTTAAGATAGTGAGCTATTTGTAAACAACAATAAGGTTACTAAAGTTATCAGCTGCAAAGCCTGATACAGGCCACGGTTTTAAGCTTATTGCCGAACCATCACCCTTGGAACCTCCGTTGTCGACGAGAATACGGAATTATTCCAATAAACTTCTTCTTCTGAAACAATCATCACTTGATAAATGGAATCTAAACCTCTGAAGCGACTGAACAGCAATAACAACGCGTCTATCTTCGATAAGCTATCGACAGCAAACACTGTCAAAAACCGCAAAGGTGCGTCTTTTTAGAGTATATATACTCCTAATGCTAATATAATACACAGGACAGGTACTACCCTTGCAGATCCCTAGACCTCTTCGCTGATTTCGCATTTAGGTACTATCGAGATTTACAGTACTCAAGTCCGATCATTATCTTGCAGGAAGTGCAAAAACATTAGATATCTCCCTCCAAGGCGCCCCAAACTTCCGTAGACCGAAGGGTGCAGAGTCGATAGGCGTTTATGGTACTGCTCAACCAACAATAGCAGGTTTGAGGACGCTACTTACCTTATTAGGTGCTGCACCAAATTCCTCTCCTATGGTGTCTCCGAATGGCACTAACGGCTCACAAAATTCATCATTCAAATCAGCATCTAACACAGGCAAATCAAAGTCTGTATTCGTGTCCACGAGGGACGAACCGATCGTTTACATTTCTGGACGGTCTTATGTTCTTCGCCATGCAACAAACCCTAAACGCGGCATGCAGTTGAGCTATCGCGCTGAATCTTTGGAAGGTATCGAGGAACGCTTAAAAGCAGATGTGTTGAGTGAATCAAGAAAGTATGGCGATCTTATTATGACACATGAAGAAAATGCTGAGGGTGAAATTATACCAACTTGGTTAGCCGTTGATGCATCCAATGTACTCACACCGAGGGAACTCTGGCATTCATTTAAGAATAATGGCTACAACTTAGATTACCACCGTATTCCCATCTCACCAGAGACTCCACTTGAAGATAACTATCTCGATGCTTACCTTAGAGTTATGAAAGATAGTGATCCACGTGAAACAAACATCATTTTCTCTTGTGGAATGGGTGTCGTCCGTACTACTTATGCTATGGCTGCAGCGTTGATGGTCAGACGCAAACAATTGATTTCTCTAGGTGAGAAGGATCCATTCCATGATGTTGACTTATCAGAACATCTCAATGTGAGTTTGAATGTTTTTCGCTAGTTATTTAAACTAATGCACCATAGCCTTCTGATCAACGAGCATCGAATGTCCTCAAACAAGCTACTGCACAACATCACAATACCATGTCTTTATTGAGACTCACACATTTGGTTGAGCAAACGTTATTGTCAGAGGACCAAAGATCAGCTATAGAACTTCTCATCGAACATCCAAATCTTCTCGAAGACTTACGTGCTGCAAGTTTGGGTGACTATCATGTTGTTCTCAATATTATGGCTTGCTTGGAGCGTGGTAGTACATGTAAAGGAGTTGTAGATCATGTTGTCAATATGACAGACCATGTCGTCAACCTCCGTGAATCAATTTTAGAAAGTAGGTTACGTTCATCACTTACAAGAGTTGACGAGGATACTCGACAATTACATCTACTTGAAGCATTGAAATCGCTCGAGAGATACGCTTTCGCTGTTTGTTTCGCAGGTTATCTAGACGAATGTTCAGATCTCGACAAACCTTTCATCGAATGGTTGCAACAGCGCAAGGAAATTGGCAATATGATACAATTCCTTCGTCATAAAGGTGGTCGCCTTTTTAACTTTGCTCCGGTGGCCGATTTATCAGATCTCTCGAAACGTGCAGTCTCTCGTGGTGCACTTGACAGAACTGGTATAAATGCAACAGACCCATCGTTCGCTGGTGGAACTGTACTCGCTGATGAGTATGCTGAGTTAGTCGTTCATCGTCGCAATGGTATCCTCCTTAGATCAAGTACGCTATTGAAAAATGACATCTGGAGACAAACTGAGAAGCATGTTGCTTTGCCTGGCGCTGTTAACTTCAGAAGAGTCGCTGAATCGAATATCTATGCACTCGGTCAGCCTGACATAACAGCTATCGATCAACTTGTCGAAATGATTCGAGAGATGCAACCTAAATTGAAGCGTATCACTTGGATCAACCTAAGAGAAGAACCGATCTCATACGTAAATCAAGAACCTTATTGTCTTAGAAAGGAAGGATATTCCTTGAGAAACTTGAAAGATTTCGGTGGTATTTCCGCATCTAGATTGGAAGTACTTGAAGATCGTTTGAAAAATGATGTCGTTGCTGAGGTAACGAAATTAGACGGAAAACTTCTTTTACATACCGAAACCAACGATGGTAAAGTAGTGCCATTGTGGGAAGATGTTAAAAAAGATGAAATTGCCTCTTTGAGAGATATAATGGATAAGCGTCAAAATGAAATAGACTTCAAGCGCATTCCTATCACTTCGGAAGCCGTTCCAGATTTTACAGACTTACATGATCTCATGAATGTTGTCATTCAATCTGATTCTCAATCTCCGATCGTTGTCAATTGTCAATTGGGTAGAGGAAGAAGTACATTAGCCGCTGTTCTGATCCTACTTACTCAAAAGTGGCTCAATAAAAGATCACCTTTGGAACCACATTCTGGTTTGAAGAGACAACCTACCATCAACGTTGCAAAAAAGAGCTCAACACGCAAATCATACCAACCAATCAATAACCTTTTGAGAGTTATCAGAAGAGGATTGGAAGTAAAGAACATTGTAGACGATGCTATTGATGAAGCTGGTGACGTTTACAATTGTAGAGAAGCAGTAGAAGATGCGAGAATCAAGGCGGAAGAGGCTACTGACGAGACGACAAAACGTCAGTTCATACAAAAGGGTCTTATTGCTCTTAGAAGATATTACTGGTTGATCATCTTCCAATCATACCTCCAGGAAGCCAAACCAGACACGTTGGAGAATCTGCCATCTCTCAAAGATTACGTAGAATTCAGACCGGTTTTAAGGACATTTGAGAACGAGATCAAGAGTGGTGGATTAGAGTCATTGCATGCATTGAAGCGCGATGAGAACCCACCTGAGGGTAATGCCCTCTCGGATGAAGTAGAGAGAGTTGTCAGGAATAGAAATGGTAGAATTCTTTCAGCTCAAACACTCCTTAAGTCTGACTTCTTCAGTCAATTGCAAAAGATGAGCTTGCCGGAGCGTGTAGAAGGTGCAGCAAACTTCAGACGTGTTTCACTTTCACTTGCACAGAATATAGAATACTACAATACCTTCAACTGTGATCAAGTAAGCATTACCGAAACGGATAGAATTATCGTTGGTGTTGGTATGCCTTCTGGTATTGGTCTCAGGAAGGCTCTCGAAGCTATGAACGCGGCACCAGAAGGTCAAATAGAAGTTTCATGGACTTGTCTAAGAGAAGAACCTGTTATTTATATAGTTGGACACCCGCACGTTCTTCGATTGGCAAACAAACCACTCACAAACGTTGAAAGTACTGGTGTTTCAACTGAAGTTGTTGAAGCTATGGAAGATACACTCAAAAAGGATGTGATAATGGCAGCTAAAGATACAGGCAGAGTGTTATTACACGATGAGCAAGAAATATCTCCTGGAAATTACAAGATTATACCAATTTGGCAGAATGTTGAAGAATCTGATATTTTAACACCAAGAGAAATGTTCGAAGCTGTACAAAAGGAGGGATACAGCGTAGATTACGCTCGTGTCGCTATTACTGACGAGCAAGCACCTTTGCCTAATGCCTTAGCACAGTTGCAAATGCGCTGCGTTAAAGCTTTAGATAATGGTTCATCGATGGCCTTCAATTGTCAGATGGGTAGAGGTAGAACAACGACTGGTATGATTGTCGGCTGCTTGGTTTCATCTATATACCATAAATCGGGTGATCCACTTAAAGCTTTAGAAGAACTGCAAGGCGAGAAAGATGATCGTGAGGGCAGCGAAAATGAGAGTGAAGATGATGACGACTCGACTAACCCTCACATAAACGGTCAGTTGAATTAATTAACCTAACCTTATTTCTGACAGCTGCGTCAGGTGAATACAGATCGATTCTCGAGCTTGTGGGTGTATTGAAGCACGGAAAGAGGGCGAAATTACTCGCAGACAAGGCTATTGATTTGATGGAGGGCGTACAAAACCTCAGAAAAGCTGTGTACTCATATAAGTTGCAAGCCGAGGCACAAGATATTGGAACTCCGAAGCATGAAAGAGTGAGTAAAAAAGAGTACTGAATGATGAGCTAATAAAGAAATAGTTGGTGACAGTTGCATGCAACTATCTACACAGATACGGCGCATTAGTCTCCTATTCGAATTACCTGCTTGAAGCAGCTGAGCATGATAAGCATCTAAACTGGCTGAGCTTCCCTGGCTGGCTGGCTAAACACAAAGACGTAGTAAAAATAATAAAGCGTAGTTCATTAGAATAAAATATTTTTAAATTATTTATATTTCCATTTTCATCATAAACTCGCGACTTCCCTTGTTTCGATCAAAACACCACGAGCTACGAACGAGAAACCAATGAACAGTGGCGAAGGAGAGGATGTAAAAGCAATAAAAGCTAGTCTAAGATCCTGGTGGAAGAGTTTCGCTAAAAAGAAGACGGACTGTAAGTTAAATTACTCGGAGTAATTGTTCTGATTGGGTTTTTATAGCACAAGTACCCATATTTGGTATACCTTTACGTGAATCCTTGAGGAATGCCCACGTACAAATTTCTACAGCCGCGCTTGACAGCGACGATCACTTCGTATGCGGCTTCGTGCCCGTAGTCGTAGCCAAATGCGGCTTACATCTGAAGGAGACTGCGACCGAAATTGAGGGGACATTCAGAATTTCAGGCAGCGCTAAGCGTATGAAAGAGCTGCAAACTATTTTTGAATCACCACCAAAGGTAAATAAACTCCACTGCGTATAGGAGAATGAACTGACAGTTGAAAACCAGTTTGGTAAAAACCTCGAATGGAAAAAGTACGCTTTCAATAGTCACGACGTCGCTAGCGTCCTTAGGAGATACTTAACCTTAATGCCGGAACCCGTAATACCGCATGAATTCTACGAACAATTCAGAAACATTTTGAAGCAGAATGATAATGATGCTGATACGATATCTAAATTTCAATCACTCATTGTTCAATTACCAGGTGCCAATCAGTGTCTTTTGCTTTATGTTCTCGATCTTTTAGCAGTTTTTGATAGAAAATCTGATCATAACAAAATGAATGCTTTCAATTTGGCGGTTATTTTCCAGCCCGGGATTTTATCACACCCTTCACATGCTCAACAACCAGATGAACTGAAGGAGAGTCAGGAAACACTCGAATTCTTGATAAAGCACCAAGATCACTTTCTCTTTGCATTGACATCCAAAACGCAACAAGATCAATCATCAAGTAAACACCAGAATAAGGTACTCAATTCACCTATTTCCTCGAAAGGTGAAATTTTAATAACTCCGACTGACTCAGATGATGAGGATAATAATGGCTGGGAAGTAAAGAAATCCTCCAGTCTTACGCGATCAAAGACCTCCTATGCTAAATCTAAATCACCCAATAATCGTAAAGTTGCAGTCGATATGAGTAATACTTTACATCAACAAGATGTCAACATGGCAAGGAATAGTAATGCAGGCGATATTTTTGCTATAAATAAAGGTGCTAATATATCTAGGAGAGCTACCACTCCATCAAGAAGGCTAGGAAGCAATGTACCAGATAGCATGGCTAAAAGGTTTAGAGCAGGTGAAAGCTTATCACAACCTCTAGCTGGTACGAATTAGTTAGCATGTTTATATCTTCTCTACTCTAGTGTACTTTTATAATATGGCTTTGTTTTATATGTTTATGGTTGTTTTAGTCGCTATCTATTTCGATGACGTCGTTGGAGGTTCTCTGAACTTCCGCATTCCTCGGTTTAGCTGGAGATTGAACAGTCTCTGGCTTTATTCCTAAACGTTTATCTAATATATTGTCAATTATTTTTTCTCTGTTGTTTTCTAACTCTTCAACGCGACCACCTTTAAAAGCTAGTGACTGGGGCGTGAGTAGCAGCGTGCCGTGGAGGACTTGTACATTCTTGACTATCACCTTAGACCCTATAGCCGTTGTTGATATTGATAGATTTGGTATAGGCGCGTACTCGAACGCGTTGACTGACATTCTACCATCGCTTAGAACAAGTTTTATAGTATGTTTTTGCTCCTTATTATTTTTTAGACTGAGGGAAGATATACCAACATCTGTAATAGACTGTACTTGTAATAGAATTCCTTTGCTTGGTGTAGGGAATATACACTTGTTATGCAACTCTAATATGTTAGACGGTAAACCACCGGTTGTAGAATCTGCTAAATCTGAGTTTATGAATTGCAGCTGCGTTTGTTTCAGCAACTCCTGGTTGTTCGTTATACCCATATCTGATCGCAGATAATCTATACAGCTATCGAGCCATTCCTAGTTCATATTAAATCGATAATCAATTTAAAAGGTACTAACGTCATCTATACTATTGTTTTTATACAAATGCTTTATTTCCATGATCTATGATGGATGATCGCTTTCAAGGTGTTTACAACTAATCAAATTCGTTGTTACGTATCTCGAATAACATTGGTAAATACTTTATAGCTTCTTCTGGTGAAGTCCGTATGAACATTCCTTGAAGACTGGCCATACTGACACTGTAACCACCGTTGAAACCCTCCTGTAATTTGTCTGTGAATGATGTTCTTTCCTCATCCTTAGCGTCTGGATAGAAACGCGTGAAAAGTTCGTCGGCTTGCTCTATATTGGCGTCGCCGAGCAATTCAATTAGGTCAACTCTTCCAGGTCTAATCAGCGCTTTGTCTAATTTTGACAAATGATTTGTCGTCATGAAGATAATTCTTTCTTCACCAGAAGCAACACCATCTAAGGCATTCAGTAATCCTGAGAATGTCACCGCTGATTGGTATCCGTCTGCGCCAGTCTGTACACGCTTGTTGAATGCGGCGTCTATATCTTCCAAGAGGATAATGGACCTCTCTGGAGCATTAACTAAAAGATGATTGAGTCTGTCATCCGTTAATCCCTTCTCTGAGAGATTCAAAAGGCAGATGTTATACTTGAAGTGTCCAGCTAGTGCATATATGAAAGAGGACTTTCCAGAACCTGGTGGACCATGAAGAAGATATCCTCTTCTATACGGTATACCTCTCTCTGCGTACCACTGTCCTCTGTTTTGGAACTTATCTATGTCCTCAGTTACGCGAGACTTAACAGATTTATCAAGAACGACGCTACTAAGTTCACGACGTCTGCGCGGCTTACCGAATGGCTTCCATTCAATAGACCAGGACGTGTAGACTATTGTTTTCCCTTGAGCCTCTTGCTCGGCGAGTTTGCGAGATTCATCGAGGAGATCAGCGAAGAGATTACTATCTTTGCGTAATGTAGTAAGTGTAACTGTCTCCCATGGTGTACCCGACGTTAAATCCATCATTTTACCATCACGTTCTCTCTTTACTTGCATCCACGCGCCTTTGTATCTGAAGTAATGGGTTCCAGGTCCTGGAACTAAGCTGAAAGTGACATTATTTTGATCTCTATGCTTTTTCTCTGATGTTTCGACACTCAATTGATGGGAATATAACTTCAATGGAGCGTCTATCCTTGGTTGTTTGTTAGGTAAGGATGTTATTGTCGCTGTATCGCGCTTTCCCTTCGCCGATAGCCATTCTAAGAACCACAAATATGCTGGATCCTTTGAGGGTATTTCCAAACTAATCAAGAGTCTTCTCTGTGCAGCCCCCGCACCGAATGTGACACCACGACGTAATCCAGCCAATACGGCACCAACACCCTGGGATTTTTAGTATAAATCATATGTAAGTAAGGTTTAACCAACCATTAAACCAAATCCAGCTGAGAAGTAAGGACTGGGAATGAGATTATATAGCAGATAAGCTAACTATACTCACTTGTTATCCATAGCATTTTGGAGGAAATCTGGCAAATAATTCGTTACCTCCTTAGGTAAAGCTGGCTTCCCCTCTGACATTTCTTGCTATCAGACGATGGCTATCAAGAAGAAGAAGACGCCGATAACGAAATCTAAGAAAACAGCCTCAAAGTCGATATCTTCAAAGAAAACAAAGGAAATCATCAACAACTTCCATCAATTGTTAAAAAGACGTAAAACAACAACTAATGAAGTTGAAATAAAGGATATTGATAGAGCAATTGACGAGTTAGGCGGTATGGAGGCATATCAACACGCTTCTACTATAGGACAGTCTACACCTAGAGGCGGAGATTCTTCTCATTACTTTGTCAAATGGCTTGCAGAACTTGGCGTAAAGAAGAGCTATGTAGCTGATAAAGAGAAGATGTCGTGGGTACTTCTAATAGAATGCTATACGTAGCTCACATGCTCCAGTTTGCTAGAAATTGGCGCACTCCTACCAGATAACTACCACAGCGAGAGGAGCTGGATAGAAACTGAACTTATAGATTTAAAATCAAACCATCCATCAATTAAAGAACAGGATTTTCTACAGAGACCTCTACCAAGCAAGCCAGACGACGAGAAGGACGCGATATCTTCGTCATTGGTGCTTAATTTCGTTCCAACGCCCCAGGAGAGAGGTAATTTATTTCACGTATGGTATATAATACTAACATTAGATTAGGACAGTTCTTATACCGCCTCAACAGCGTTCTCAAGATGAATGGCTGGCTCTTTATGGTCTTACCAGCTCCTTGTGTAGTGAATTCGCGGTATTTGACACGTAATCACTTCATCTCGATCCTAGAAACACTCGGGTTCAAGTTAGTAAAGGAGAAGATCGGTGACCTACAGAAGGGTTCACGTATCGCTTACTGGCTACTCCAGAAAACTAGCAAACCTAACAAACCCCCTATAGAACTTACCAAGAAGACTGTACTAGTAGATGGCCCAAAGCTTAACAACTTTTGTATTCTGATTTGACGATTCGCTTATCTGTAGCTTGCATTAGAACAACCATGACTGCATTAGCTGGAGATCCTGGAGATCAGGCTATAAAGCCTGGACAGGACAGAAACAACTTTTACTGGTGTGTTATACTCCCCGCATATCCATATTCTAATTGAGAATGCGCAGGCTGACAGAGGAAGAACCACATCGTTCACGATGCAGGGCAATTATGAAGGCACATCCTGATGTATGTATATCGGCTACATTAAATTCGTTATATCTGACACTCTTTAGGTTAAGAAACTATTTGGACCGGATCCTAGAACAGCATTAGTTGTGTTATCTGTCGTAGCGATACAACTAGTCACTGCAACATCCATCATCAACTTTGGATGGCATCCTCTCAGTTGGAAATTTCTATTAACAGCCTATGTTATCGGTGGTACAGCTAATCAGAATCTGTTCCTTGCGATACACGAAATAACGCACAACTTGGTATTCAAAAGCCGCACTGCTAATAAAGCACTTGCTATGGCTGCAAACTTACCAGTTGGAATACCTTTCGCAGGTACTTTCAAAGTATACCACCACGAACATCATCGTTATCTCGGAGAAGACGGAGTAGATACAGACCTCCCAACCAATTTTGAGCTATTGTTCCTAAGGAATGTATTAGGAAAGCTTTTCTTTGCGTATGTTGCTGTTTCATTACTTTGACTTGATTTCTCACAATACACAGCACCTTTCAGATCCTTTTCTACGCGATAAGACCAGGATTGGTGAATCCAAAACCACCAACGCCTTTCGTTCTTCTCAACGCTGCTGTGCAGGTTGCCTTCAACGCAATCATGTATAAAGCATACGGTGGTGGTATATTTGCGTACTCAGTTATGAGCACGTTCTTCGCAGGATCTCTTCACCCCTGTGCAGCGCATTTTATTGCAGAGCATTACATGTTCGACGGTAGCGGTCAAGAGACGTACTCATATTATGGTTTTCTCAATTGGTTATGCTATAATGTCGGATATCACAACGAACATCACGATTTCCCGGCAGTCGCTTGGCTAAATTTACCTAAAGTTAGAGATTTAGCTCCAGAGTTCTACAATCATCTTCAATACCATCAGAGTTGGCCACTTGTGACTTTCAGATTTATTTTCGAGAGAGAGGTCGGGTTGTTTTCAAGAGCTAAACGTGATTCACATACAACCAAACCAAATGTAAGCGCCGCTAGAGAGAGCGCGATCTTACCAGGCGAAGGACGCAGCTTGGAGGGTGCGGATTAGACAATTGCTTCTCTTAGTCAATTCTTTTGCATAAAATACATTGTAATATATCTAGACTTGTCTATCGTTATTTGGTTCATCGTAAAACTGTTGTGCAAATTCTCTTGCATCTTCTGGTATATCGTCCTCTTCGTTATCTCCCTTGTGTATGCTCTCGTAGAGCGTCTTAAAATGCGTCCGTATCAGTCCATTCAGTTTAGTACGAGTGTCTTCTATCTAAATTCTGTTAAAGTTTGCTTGATAAACGATGTTAGCAACTCACATTACTCAAATTGAATTGGTTAATGAGGTAATACCCACTGACACCAGCGAGAGTTCCAACTATAGCGGTAGCAATACCAAGTGACTTTGCAGCATCTCCATATGTGAAATGCCCACCAGTATCTTCTTTCAACACACCCCCGCTGTTATCAAGCGTTGGATGACTCCTAAGCGAACTAGGCATAGGCGCTGGCTTTTTCTCGATATGATAATTACTTCTAAAATCTATAAGTGCCTGCCTTGCTTTGTTCCGTGCTCTCATCGACCTGTATATCGTTGCACCCATACTTGCTGAAACGCATACAAAAGCCAACACCGATACTCCAGCTATAGAAGCTTTTGATAACCCTTTAGATTGTGTAGCTGTGTCATCCTTTTTCTTTGCGTCAGTACTCGTCATTTGAGTGTAAGTTAACAAGAAGAGAACATAGACGACATTGCAAGTACATAAATCTTTCAAAAATGAGATAGAATGTTTTTAATGCCTAAACCCATTCTACATTACGTTGTACAAAAATTAACAAAAGGAGAATACTACTGCAGCGCAAGAAGTTCAAAAATAGCTCCTGGGCGGATTCGAACCACCGATCATCTGTGAACAGATATTACTCAAATTGTAATATTGTAAGACAGATACTATAACCACTAAGCCACAGAAGCGAACCGTACCTGTGGATGCCAGGAGTCGAACCTGGGGCTATTCGGATTCGATGCGAGTCCACAACGAATAATGTATACCGCTACACCACATCCACTCATGCTGAGACACTGCACCTACATCAATAAAATTTGATGTTTTTTACTTAACGCAAAATTGCCAAAAAGAACCAGCAGTGTCGTTTAAAACAGCAATTTCATTACTGTAATCCATTTTGGGGTCTCAACATACATGATCAACGAAGAATGAGACGTGGACGTATTTCGCAGACACAAGAGACATAACTATGGATCAGGGTTGCGATCAGAGACAAGTCGCGGATCACTCAACTCACGATCATATACCGCTAGACAAGAGAGCGGACAACCGGGACTGCTTAATGAGTAAAAAGAACAAAAATAGTGAGACACTGGAAAATATAGATGGGAGAAAGTATTTTACACTAAAAACCATCTAATATTGATCGCTATTCATTTTTAGTAACAATACAAGGCTAAACAGACGACAAGAAATATGCGGACAGTGAATATGCGGACAATGAAGGCCGTATAAGGAGATACATCTCGTACACAAGCATCGTCTCAAATGATCATTCTATAACGTATTCATACTTTTTTATTTAATTTTTTATTTTTAAGAAAAGTTTCTACAAAGTCTTGTGTACTAGCTGTCGTATCTATTCCTAAAATGGAGCTAAATCAGTGTAGAAAAGAAATATTGGTAGCATTGGTTTCTACTCTAGTTTTATATACTATAACTTTAGTTTACAGTATAATATTATCAGGATCTTCCGTGGAAATATATCAAACTTTGCCCTACTGGGTTGTCATTCTCTTACTATCTTACCACTTCTAATTGCGGGTCCGCGACATGGAAGTTTTGTCAGTAGTACCAAATACATTACATCTGCCAGGCAGGACGTATTGGTGTATGCTCAAGGAATGACGTCCGCCCAGCTCATAAGCGTTTCATTATCAAAAAAGCTATCTATCTTTACGAGCGGTGATACTTCAGGATACGCTTCGGCTATGAACTGTGCAGCAAGGGGGCGATCACTTCTTGTTCGGCTATTGCGTTGTTCAGCCTTCTTGATAGCGACGCTTGTGGATTCTCTCCTGGACATTTAGGAGTTCTTCAAGAAATGTGTAACAATATGTAAAGTCGAGCTTGTTTCGGGTATTAATTTTTTACCCGAAGACTGCAGCGTCCATGTATCATGGTGGCAGGACTTCTTAAATCGTGTTGGTTTACTGAAGAGGACAATAAGTTAAAATATGGTGCTGGATGGTTTAACCGGACACATCTTTATGATTTTGAATATATACTTGTCAGAATACCGATGTAGAGTTGAACATACAGTATCAATTATTTGCCATTCACGAACGTAGTTATCAATCAGAAATAATGATGTCCAGAGAAGGAACGAAAGAGTAAAACAATGAGACAATGAAATGTAGGTAATGGAAGCAACATTTGTAATATAACCATCAAGAGAATAAATTCATTTTTAGATTGACAACTCAGCCAACGAAGCCTCTGATTAATTTAGCGCACCAAACAAGTGCTCATAAAATAGGAAACATTGATAAGCACACTTTAGCTCTTGTATTGTCCAAATAATATATGGCGACTTCATTAGCGTCAAAAAGATTTAAGCTTGTAGTTCTATTCTTTAGTTTAGCTCTGATAGTATCGTTGTTTTAAGACTTATGAGACTGATTAGAAGTACAAATAATCAAGTTGTGATAGAATGGGCTATACGGAGAAGTGTGAAAGTTCCCATTACATAAACGTTTATTTTAGGTAGATCTCTCAGACTTTCTTATCATTGGGCGTTGCTGTTTGTTGACTATCTGCGCTTAGTCACATTTGATTACACAAATGAATGTACAGCCCGCAAGGATATAAAATGGGTGATAATTCCTCTCTTTCCTACGTATCAAACATCAATATGATTTCTGTAAAGCTTCTCATTCTTGCATTCATTGCTATTATCGCCAAAGTTTCAAGTCTCACCATCAACACTCCTAACGGCCCTAAAGCATGCGAAAAGCTTTCCATTACTTTCGATGGAGGCTCTGCACCAGTAAGTTAATAGATTGTACAGTAATAATCCTCATGCAACGCAGTACTCGATTCAAGTCACCGACGGTATCCCAGCGACAGTTCCTAAAGTTGTCGATGAGATCAAAGATGTTCAATCCAGCCCACTTGATTATGTGATAACCAGTAAGGAGGAAAAAATTGGTCTCGTCCTCCACTCAGCTGATGGCGAAGTTGCATACAGTGGTGAGTAGGAAATCAAACGCGATGTTAGTAAGCCAATACACGACAGGCAACGTCGACATGGCAAAGGGCGATGCAGGGTGCTAGACCATCATTGCGAGAATGGTCCTACTCATTGTAGTTAGTCTTCATGCATCCTTTTCGGACTGATCTTCCTGTGAGACATCTAGTTAAACCTGACGACGTATTATGATCAGGTATTCTCTGCGAAAGAATATTTATAATTACTGTGTCTAAAACCCAAACCCAGAGATGCTCTCTCTTGAGGATGTTTGAGGATTATCTCACTCCTGAAGTACCTTTACCACTAAAGATCCGAACAATATATCGAGATCCGCGAATTCCATGTATGCGCACTTTAATAACAATTACAGTTACTAACAGGTTATTCGCTAGACATGCTTTCCATTGATAAGATATTAAAGATCTTTGACGAGGTCAGTTCAGTGTATTTGGGCAGTCATGTTTTTAAACATTAATTGTATATTTCAAAGTAATACTACAGGACTGAAACAGCGAAAAACCTACTTGGATTTTGACCATGTGTGTATTGATATCTCTCAATGACATTCCTTCTTTATTGTAAAGCTAGATTCCGGTATTTCACTCCGAATTAATTGTGCCCTTACTATATGAGCGTATACCATTCACTCCTTGTATCATAAACAAAAACAAGAGCGTCGACATTAGTGTAAGATATCGACAACAGTGTGATCCTGTGTTCTCTTATGCGGGACATGAGCTGTAAGAATTCATCGTATGGTTCACCCTCATCTGAAACTAATGTGACTTGATATCTGGATTGAACTTCAGGTGGAAATATGCAAGTATTATATACTGTCAATGGCATACCGTTATTCACTTTTTATAGACAAGTTCAGCGCCTGCTTATATAGATTGAAGCTTTGTGCACTTGTAATGTGTAATGCAAACACGCACCGACCAATATAAAGTTCTTTTCCAGATTTTTTCTAAAAACAAAATCATTTTATTAGGTGACAATTACAACAGAGGGAAAAGTATGCGAGACGAATCAAGATTGGTCAATCTATTCAATCTATTGTTGATATTCTGGTGAATCACAACAATGGCTTTGTTGAGGTAAGGAACGTGTAGCAAAGTATAGGATCATAGGTTATTGTATTCCCGATGTGTTGAAGGTTTCACTAAGTCATGATTATACACTTTTTGTTAGGTTGTTGTTAAATAATCAAAATTCACACTGGTGCAGAAAAATTATGTATATCCAACATGAAGTTACGTCTAATATACCATAGCTAGCTACCGTCCCTCTAGATGGCCCTATGACGTGAAAATTCCAATATAGTGACACGTATCGTCAAGGCTTTAAGCCAGCGACGCAATTATAACCTAAGAAAATTTGCATACCTGAAACACACCAATCTATGGCGTTTATAGAATATGACATATTCGGTATGAATACAGACGTACTACTATGATAGACGCATTCCAGCATTCTGTGTAGTTTAAGCAGTTACGTAATCGCGATGTTAGCTTTCATCCATGTCGAATTCGGCTTTTTTGTCTATAAATCTTAACATCGGTAAAGCGTTTTGAGAGTATGCAAAAATACTGCTTTACGCTGCAAAATGTGCTTTTGACGCTACAATTTGAACAAAAAAGGTGTTCTGGATGTGATTTGCTATGAATGTATAGTTGAACAAGCACAGCTTTCGGGCTTAAAAGCCAAGTCTATCCTTTTCTATTCAATACATAAACTCCATCCTTTTATAGGTTACGCCTAATTCAGCATAACGCATGTTGCTCGTCATTGGGATAAGCGAACGAAGCGGATGGGGAGAGTAGCTAAAAAAAATACTATGAAACATTCAATCAGAATCGTACATATATCTGTTCGTCAGTTAAATGAAGAACCGAGCAGCAGAGCGTCACATACAAGGGCATACAGTTCGATATTATATAAAAAAATCCAACCCAGTTTATAAGCTGAGAATCAAGACATTAAATGTGCATGAAAGAGTTGAACAGTTACATAAGATTACCCTACTCACAATCGTAAACGACCTGATCATTAGCCCAACTTTCTTCAAAACCTGGTCTTTCATAACTCCATGCGCTACCGCTCTTGAACGCGTTGATATGCTGGTGAGCGACTCTGCTCCATATACTGCCATCAAGGCTAACAGAGGAAACTTCAGGTGGAACGTCTTCGCTATACTTGCTATCGTGGAAAGCAAGAGTACGAATAGCCTTTAAGACATGCTCATCATCCTGCTTGAGACCATCATCTACAATACCTAGCCAAATATTCGTTTCGTCTTCAGGAATTTCCCTCTTCTTGATAACCTCAGCGTCGAGAGATGGCCTGCCGCGCGAAACATAGACAGTCAAGATAACTCTAAAGTAAGCTGACAGGAGGAGCCTCTTATTGATTGCGGAAGGCGTGTAGTGAAGTATAAAGGGAATAAAATGTGACGAGTTGAGGATATGAACTAGGCTAGTTGTCTGTCAGACAATCCCTCCATTGTTAGTTACACAAACTCACATGAACTCCGGCTTGAACTTTTTGCCTGCCTTATATCCACCAGATGCATACATGAGCATAGCAGTGTATGCTAGTTCCCTGCAGAGCTCGTCCTGGCGCTTGGGTATATCACTAGCAGGGAGATCGAAATGAGAGGCTTCTTCGAGAAGCATTCCACCAGCTGACTTGACCGTCGCAGATACAGGGAAATCGTGGTTTAACGTAGGCGTGTCTGGACTATTTGCCGAATATTTTTCATCCTTGAGAACATCAAAGTAGACTTGTAGAGAAGACTTGCGCTGAGCGTTCTCTTTTTCAGGATTTGACCATAAATCTTGTGGTAGAACAGCGGAGAAGTCTGATGGATGTGTCGCTGTCCATGCCAATGCCTGAGCTAGAACCTCACGTTTGTTATCGACGTGTTCGAATTCAAGCGCATAGCCAAGATGTATAATAGGATGTATCAAGCCACTGAAAAACCTAGAAAGCATCTGGATGCCATCAGAACAAACAATATGGGGAGCTGATACCTACATCTACACCAACTTCATTAGCTATGCGACTATATATGTATTTATCCAACAATGATGCTGTATCCTTTGTTTTGTCTACTTCCTCCCTGAAATAGTTCAAGTAGGTTGGATAGTTGTCTCGCTTCCCGAGCAACTGCTTGTCATTCCAATTAGATTGGTTGATCGGTGTACCCTTTTCAACTGGTCTAAGGGGCTGCTGGTAGCTCGCTAATGCGTCTGCGATTCGCTGTATAGTCTTTGGTTGTGCACCAAGAGAGTATGCGGCGTATACACCATGTATAAAGTGGCTGAAAGAGGTCATTACTACGAGCTTTAGTTGGCGTCATAACCTACTTATGGAATCCCTTCCTGTTAAAATACGCATCACGTTCTGCAAAATCGTGATCTGTGAGTGAACGAACGAGCTTCGTGCTATTTGAAGAAATACCGAGCCACAGGCTTGAGCGTATGAGATTATTCATATCAGATTAGACGGTGGTATAGAAGAAGAAGAGAAAGAGAGAGGGTGTAATTCTGTCTAAGCCATTGTCGACGTCATATGATTAGAAATTATTTGCTGACTAAAGCACTTTTATAAGGAATTTCTATTATTTCTAGACTTAAATAACTATAGTAGAGCCTATCTTGTATCCTCTTCCAATATAACGTCCATCATGCTACTCGGAAACAACAACCCATTTAGCACGCTGGTAGAACAGGAACAGCAGGCCCGTGAGAGGGAGCAGCAAGAGCAGCGAAGGCGAGAAGAAGAAGAGAGACAGTCTATAAGTCAAGCCTTACAGAATACCCCGATGGAAAGCAGCAACAGTAGCCAATCCAACACTTATATACCACCACCACCACTACCAAATAGACCAAAATCTCCCCCACAACCGCCCAGACCCGCAGAATCGTCTACGGCGAGTTTCGAACAGCGATATGAAGAGGAAGAACCCCCACCATATGAAGAAGTCCTTAGCGATAGAGTTCTCGAGCAGGGTCCACGTCGTCCATTCACCACAGCACCACAGGTTCAGCCTCAGCAAATTCCTCAGACGCCGATACATACCCGACCAAATGGCTATCCGAGCTCTGGTATGCAACAGACGCAGAGCTATTCATACAACCCAAGTGCGTTTTAATTGTATCACCAGCCTTTCTAATGTCACTGCAGGTTACTCTCATTATCCGAACCGCATGCCGGTCAGAGGTCCGCCAATTAATGGCATCATAAGCACAGGTAGACCACCTCCAGGTGCTGTTGTCTTCCAAGCAGGTGATCCGAGAAGTGAGTGTCTCATATTCTGTAAAATTCTGCTCATTTATCATCAGTCGGTGGTACATTCTGCTATAAATGCGATGGCACGGGTAAAAGAACAGACTGGTTGTTTGGTATAACTGAGAATTGCTACAAATGTGGCGGGATTGGTAGGAGATTCCATTAGATGATCGATGAATATAAAGCAAAAGAACTATATTACAATGTCGAATGTTCCAAGATTTGTATAAAATGTATCATTAGTTAACAGTCAACTTCTCTTTCAATGCTTTCCAAGTTGAGCCGCTGTCGTTGTACTTTTGTATGTGACTATTAATTAGCGTTCTTATGACGTTATAAACCAGAGGCGTTTCTTGGTGTTGTAATTGAATCAACTCTGTCCAGACGCAATACCTCGCGAATTGTCTTTTAGTTAATGCGTGCTGAATTTGCACTTGTGCCGATTCAATAATTGTATTTTGGGTGTGTATCTCATTCTCAAATTTCCTCCTCTGCTTCAAGTCACCCTCACGTTCGAGAGCTTGTGCCAATGTTTGTATTTTACGTTGTGAGCGCTCCATGTTCTTCTTAAGTTTCTCAACGGAATGTGGTGTTAATTTGTCATACCTCGACAAAAGCGAGAGGTAGGCGATGTACAGGTCTCGCACATACTAACGTGTCGTTAGTAAATACTGCTTACTTTTCAGAGAAACAATTACCCACCCTGGAGGCTTCCAATGCCTGCAGCGACATTTGCAATGTACGATCATACGCTACCGAAGCGTATTCTTCAAGGCCTGTCTTCGCAAGTGTGAGGTTGTCGCTCACAGTATCACCTTGGCCACGTCCCCAGGATTGACTGTCACTCTCTATAACAGTCCCCATGGTCATGCTCAACGTAATATAATCCCTGGCATCAGTCTCGTTACGCTTGAGGATACGCTCGAATTGTGCACACAACGTAGTCCAATTATCTATCAAGTTTGGTATTCTGACTTTCAATTTGTCAATCCTCTCATCGAGATCGACAGGTATGGACATCGCTTTGACGCGGTTGAGCATTTGAGATTCCTCCTCTAGCGCGACTTTAGTATTCTTGCGCCAGCTCTCGAGGCTTGGTGTTTCAAGAAATGTCAACACCAAACCGTCTGTTTTGAGAATAGGATGATTTAATATAAAATTCATATACCTGTGCTCATTTAGTTATTTAACTCGTGTATAAACGTATACATACCTCTGTAAACCTCTACGACGCGTCTCGAGGAAATTCGCATCAGTGCTCAGACTGTGTCCACTGACAGTCAATCTTTTAGGTGGGAGGTTCGGTATGTTTCTGAAAGGATATCTGACCAAAAGGCAGTCGTGTAGCCATACGAAATCAGAGAAACGCCTTGAGACATCACCTCTACTTGACTCGATGTTGTAGTTGTGGTGCGTGAACAAGAAGCCTTCCTTTTCACCCTCTAATCTTATAATGACGGTTTCTGTCATTTCTGCCTGAGTAGCGACTGTCCAGCTGTCGTCATTTTGAGATACACCTTCCGGCATGTCGACTATCTTCGGGTATGGAATCGGCGGTTTTGCCATCGTAACGACATCAATTATAAGCTCCTGTCCTTGCTGAGCATATGCAGCTAAAGCTAGAGCGAATTTGAACTCTGCTTTTTGCACAACCCTTCCTCTAACCGTTAAACCAAGTATCTTGAGTCTAATTAGTGATAATTGTAAGGTAAATGAAGACTTACTTTCTCTACACTACGTGCTGGTAACTCAGTTCTAAACAATAACTTCTGCAATGCCGCTATCGTCATGTCTGCGTCGGATCCAGATGTGTGAGCCATCCATTGTTGTTCGAATTCGTCCGCGAAGTTCTCATCAGCTGAACACGTCAGATAAACAAATATTCACTCCATGCACTTACGAACTAAACCGTCAAGATATGAGGAAGTTGTTGCCTGTGTGTTCGCGCTGTAGGTTGCCCAGGGCGACCATGGGTTGGAATTACTGTCATTAGCGGTCTCTAGAGGTCCTACTACAACCTCTGATGGCATCGTTTGCTTCGGTGATCCTAAATCCTCCATTTTCCTTCGACGTCACTTTTCAAAGTAAAAATGAAACAAATATAAATTATTAAAATAAATCTCTATAAATTATTTACTTTTTATTATTACGCTTTGATAAAGCCTTATCAGATAGTGGTTTCTTGGTCTTCTTCGCGTTCTTCGCTGGCTTCTTGTCTGTTGGCTTCTTACGTGTCTTCGTGAGCTTTACCTTATCATCTGTTTGCTTCTTTGATACAGCTTGTTGCTTTTTGGCTAATCTACGCGCTTGTCTGACTGCGTCTACAGCTTTCGTTTTCTTGCGCGCTTCTTTCGTCATGTCTGCGAGTTTGTCACCGAGATTTGGATCACCCTTGACGATCTTTCCTGGTTTTGCAGTTACACTCTTCTTAGCGTCCTTTTTATCCTTCTTTTCGGCTTCTTTGGCATCTTCTTGTGGCTTTTGCTTGCCTGATGCCTTGGATTTCGCAAATCTGAGTGTACGCTTGTTCAACCTTCTGCGTTCATCTGGGAGTAATAGAAGTTCTTCCACACAGTCGTTGTCTGCCAAATGAACATATCCAAAACCCTTGCCCAATTGTGTGTCTGGATCACGTACAATTCTTACGCCTCTCACCCATGATTTGGCTTTATCATCGGCGTCTTTGGATTTATATGTACCCTTCTCTTCGTTGAGAAGCTTCTCTATGAATTCACCCAGCTCGTTGTCTTTCTGGCCGAAGTCGAGTCTACCAACATAAAGAGTACGCTTGGCCATATCCTTGTCGATGTGCCATCTCGTACCTGTCTTATCGACGTTGAGAACTCTATCGACACGCAATATTCTGCCTTCGAATGTGCTTCCATTTGCAGCATCTACAACTTTCTGGGCTACTTCCGATGGTGGAATATCTTTGTCTTTGTTATTAAGCAATACAACGTCGTTCGATCTCCTATAACCGAATACGACGTAGGCGTTGACGGATGCAGCATCAGGGTGTAAGTCTTGCTTGATGAATGCAACTTTACGTTTCTGTTTTGGTGTCTGATAACGCTTATTGTCGGCGTTTGATTTTGCAGATGCGGAAGTTGGAACACTAAATGCGACAGATCTGAAGCGAATGCTGTCGTATTTTGCAGTTGGTGGTAAGTCTGAAATTTCCATCAAATGTCTGACGAGCTTTTTGCTAAGTGGCTGGATAAAGTTAGACAGGCATATGCAATAGAAAAGTGAACGTACTTTACTCTTGGCTGCTTCTGCAGGAATGTTACCAACGAAAACAGTCCTCTCGTTTTTCTGTTCTGCTGTTTCATTCTCTATCTGATAGACACGGGGAGCTGACTTTTTCTTCTTGTTGTCAACATCGTCTTCCCAGTTTTTGTCGTCGTCGCCTAAATCGTCAGCGTCTCTACCTATTTCCTGAGCGAATTCCTTGAGAGTTTCTTCATCGATGTCTTCCTCCTCGTTGTCGGGAACGGAAGATGGAATAGCAGGCTGTTCTACTGGTGTATCAGGCTGTTTATCGGCTTTTGATAGATTCTTTACTGCTTCTTTCGCCTTCTTTACTTGATCTTTGTGATTGACCTTGATAGATTTGAAGCTGGATGGACCAGCTGATGAACTGAATAAGCTGTCTAATTCACTGTCAAAGTTTCTAGATGCATTTAACAGCGCTTTTGGTTCTTCTGCCGTGGATTTACGTTTGTTGGCCATCGTAGTACGTTACTAAGAGATATGGATAGCAGTTTTTATCTGTAATTAAAGAGATTCAGTTGCTATATCTACTACCAGAGTCTATATAACGTTCGCTGCTATCTGTATCTCGATATCGCTACACCAGAGATGGACAGAGCGAGGGAGATATTAGGATAGAATAGAGTATTTGAATATATGCATTAGAATAAATAATTACAGATTTGCTGTTTTATAAAATTTATTTATATTGCGATTTCAGAATTTTTTATTCAAGAGATTCTTCGCATTTCAGTTGAGCTTCAGCTTTTTGGTCCACCACCAACTTTGGTTTAATCGAGATGTAAGTTTTGGCGGAGATCTACAACTCTTACTAATCCCTACAAGGTCTACTGAGCAGCAACCAACCCAGCCACAAACTGCTGTCCCAGCAATTGGTATCGATCTTGTGAGTATACACCGGCAAATGGGCGAAAGTAGCTTTTCTGTATATATTCGCAATAAGGCAGTTTTTTTAATTCGTCTACAACTTTTCATCTCTCAATTCCTCCATTTTGAAAGTTTTCCGATCTTCGCAGAAAAGCTACCTCTCTACGCCAGCACGAAAAATATTCCTTTTACTAATACCAGCTATTAGGGTACCACCTACTCTTGCTGTGGTGTCTGGCAAAACGACAGAGTTGAAATTATCGCCAACGACCAAGGAAACCGTACCACTCCTTCATACGTTGCTTTCAACGATGCCGAACGTCTCATTGGTGACGCTGCTAAGAACCAATCTGCTATGAACCCAAAGAACACCGTCTTCGACGTTAAGCGTTTGATCGGTCGTCGTACTGATGACGATGAAGTCAAGAAGGACTCAAAGGCATGGCCATTCGAAATCGTCGACAAGGAAGGTTCCCCAGTCGTCAAGGTTCAATTCAAGGGTGAAGAAAAGCAATTCTCCCCACAAGAAATCTCAGCTATGGTTCTCACCAAGATGAAGGAAATCGCTGAAGCTAAGCTCGACTCTGAAGTCACCAAGGCTGTCGTTACCGTCCCAGCTTACTTCAACGACTCACAACGTCTCGCTACCAAGGACGCTGGTGTCATCGCTGGTCTCGAAGTCCTCCGTATCATCAACGAGCCAACCGCTGCTGCTATCGCTTACGGTCTCGACTCAAAGTCTTCTGAAGAGAAGAACGTCTTGATTTTCGATTTGGGTGGTGGTACCTTCGATGTTTCCCTCCTTAACATCACTGGTGGTGTTTTCGCTGTCAAGGCTACTGCTGGTGACACTCACCTTGGTGGTGAAGATTTCGACAACACCCTCCTTGAACACTTCAAGGCTGAATTCCAACGTAAGAACAAGGTTGACATCACCGATGATGCTCGTGCTATGCGTCGTCTCCGTTCTGCTTGTGAACGTGCTAAGCGTACCCTCTCATCAGTCACCCAAACCACCGTCGAAGTTGACTCACTCTTCAACGGTATTGACTTCCAAGCAAACATCACCCGTGCTCGTTTCGAAGAAATCAACGCTGACAAGTTCAAGTCAACCATCGACCCAGTTGCTCGCGTTCTCAAGGACGCTAAGGTCTCAACTCAAAAGGTTGACGAAATCGTTCTCGTTGGTGGTTCAACCCGTATTCCAAAGGTCCAATCACTCGTTTCTGAATACTTCGGTGGTAAGCAATTGAACAAGTCCATCAACCCAGATGAGGCTGTTGCATACGGTGCTGCTGTTCAAGCTGCTGTCCTTACCGGTCACACCTCAGACAAGACTGCTGACCTCCTTCTCTTGGATGTTGCTCCACTCTCACTTGGTGTTGCTATGCAAGGTGATGTCTTCGGTGTTGTTGTTCCACGTAACACTCCAATCCCATGTAACAAGTCACGTACCTTCACCACCGTTGAAGACAACCAAACTCAAGTTACTTTCCCAGTCTACGAAGGTGAACGTACTCAATGCCGTGACAACAGACTCCTTGGTGAATTCGAACTTACCGGTATTCCACCAATGCCAAGAGGTCAAGCTGAACTTCACTGTACCTTCGAAGTTGATGCCAACGGTCTCTTGAAGGTCTCTGCTCAAGACAAGGCTTCAGGTAGAAAGGCTAACATCACCATCACCAACTCAGTTGGTAGACTCTCATCAACTGAGATCGACCAAATGATCAAGGATGCTGAACAATTCAAGCAATCTGACAAGGAATTCACCGCTAAGCACGAAGCTAAGTCAGAATTAGAAGCTCAAATCTCACAAGTTGAATCAACTATCACTTCACCAGAATTCGGTATGAAGTTGAAGAGAAACCAAAAGGCTGCAGTTGAAGCTGAACTCGCAAAGGCACTTGAGAAGCTCGAAATTGAAGAGAGCACAGCAGATGAACTCAGAAAGAGCCAATTGCTCATCAAGCGTGCTATGCAAAAAGCTATTGGAGGTGGTCGTTAAAATACGTAGTCCATATATAACTACCTATGTAAAATTTATTCATTTTTCCTCATTCTCTGCAATTTGTTTTGTGTAGATCTATTTTTATAATGAGTGACGTATAATCTTCTCTTGATAAATTCCATCGAGAGTTAATTAAGGAAAGAAAAATCTTTGACATTTTAAGAGGTCTTTAGGGACTACAGTGACTAGACTATAGATGAATAATTCGGGTAAAGATAACGATGAGCTGGCTTCTGATGGGACAGAGAAACCAAATCCGGTGAAAGTTAGAGACTGGCTTCACGATGCATGGAAGGGGTCTTTTAACTTTTATAGAATACACATGCTCGTTTTTACTATCGCACCACTCATCTTTGGTGCTATCATCTACGCTGGCGATACAAACCACGGTTTCGCATACATAGATACCTTGTTCGTCGCAACTTCTGCCTTCACTGTCACAGGTCTATCTACAATTGAGCTCAGTCATTTTAACGGATTTCAACAAGCTGTACTATTCTTTTGTATGTCAATTGGTTCAGTCTCGACCGTATCAATTGTTATGGTCATCATAAGAAGGTTCGTCGGTTTATATATCACTATCTTTTATTAACAATTTCTTAGATTCTACTTCAGAAAGCGGTTTGAACATGTTATTATGACAGAGAATAAGAGAAAAGCACAGCGAAGACCTTCGTGGTATGAAGTGGCAACCTCTTCAGCCAGAGAAACTGCATCAGGTATTAGATCCCGTTTTAGACAATCATCACAACGTCCTTCAGATCATTCTGAGCGTCCTTCAACTCCAAACAATATATCTCCATCATCGTCATCATCGTCATCTGAATTCAAGACACCTATCAAACCTGCAGGTGGAACCAAATTGAATAGGGTTGCAAGATCACTAGGTATTGGCACATCTGCACATCATGACCCTGATAGCATACCTCCAATCGGTGACAAGCAGAAGAAGAAACGAAGGTTCACACCATCAATGATTCGTCGTGTCGATGCACCAGCTCTGATTAATAGAATGGCACCTGGTGGTTGGATATCTGATAAGGCGTCTGCTAAATCCATGTCACCACCGCATTCACCAATGCAATCGCATCAAGACATCAAGAATCAATACAAGAATGCGGACAATGAACACGCACTCGACACAGACTCAGAATCTGAAGAAGAAGATGCTGAAAAGATGGCTGGACAGCAACAACAACAACAGCGGAAGAGATCTTCAGTTACCTTACAGGCTTCCGGAAGACCATCTAGGATTGGTAGAGGTGAATCATTCGGCTCTAGATCAATAGACAGGCCATCGCAAGATCCACAGCCTCAACCTATTATTGTAGATCATGGGAATTCTCAAGTTGATGAAGAGAAATTTCCACGTAGTGCCACCATTGGATTCCGTGAGCCTGATTTATCGATCAATCGACAAAGGACTGCAGGAACAAACCTTGATAGAAGTAACACCTATCAGTCGGGTAGATCAAGATCTATAGCACCATCAGGATATTTCCCTAGAACTACAACCAAGCCATATTCAACACGTGATAGGAATTTTGGTGGTTTTCCAGGCCCATTGACATTGATAACACGATTCGTCGATAAGATTTTCCCACAATTTAGATCTAGACTTGATAGATCTGTTACTATACCATACACCCACACGTATACTTCACAACCAGAGGGCACAATTGGTGGACTTGGTAGTCGGGGTAAGCACGCACCTTATATCACCTTCGACGCTATCGTTGGGCGTAATTCCGTCTTCAAGGACCTGACAGATGAGCAACTCGATGAACTAGGTGGTGCCGAATATCTTGCTTTGAAAATACTCACAGTTATTCTGATATTCTATTATTTCTTCTTCCAGTTAATTGGATTGACTATTATTGCACCTTATATCAATGAAATTCCAAGATTTAGAAATACGGTTGAAGAGGAGGCACCAAATTTGAATCCAGTATGGTATACTGCTTTCAATACAGTTAGTGCGTATAGTAATACTGGTATGAGTCTTGTTGATAGTTCGTTGCAAAAATTTCAAACGGCTTACGGAATGTACCTTCCTATATCATTCCTAATTTTGCTCGGCAACACATGTTTTCCAATAATGTTAAGGTTTATAATTTGGTTAGGTACGAAAGTAGTCAGAAAAGAATCTCAAGAATATAGGGGATTACATTTCTTGCTTGACCATCCGAGAAGAGCTTTTCTTTATCTTTTCCCATCTCACCAAACTTATTTCCTTTTATCAATGGTCGTCATCATGGTTGTCACTGATTGGGTTTGCTTCCTATTATTGGACATTGGTACACCATCTATAGAAGAAATACCACTTGGTACTCGATTTGCGTGTGGATTTATGCAAGCTACAGCAGTTAGAGCTGCAGGATTTAATATAGTTAATCTCGCAAATCTATCGCCATCAGTCCAATTACTCTATTTAATTATGATGTTCGTATCGGTCTATCCTATAGCTTTGTCAGTTAGAGGTACGAACGTATATGAAGAGATGAGTTTGGGAATTTACTCAAATGATGATCAAAGTTCTGAAGAACCAAACGAAGATAATGTAGACTCTACTGCTTCGCCATCGAGAGGTAAATTATGGGGTAGCTATTTTGGTTGGCACGTCAAAAAGCAACTATCGTTTGATATCTGGTGGTTAGCGTTCGTGTTATTCCTTCTCTGCATCATTGAAAGGGGCAAGATACTCGACGAAGAGAAGAGTTATTTTACAATCTTTAGTATACTCTTTGAAGTAGTCAGTGCATACGGTACTTGTGGTCTCAGTCTTGGTGTCAGTGATAAAAATTACTCATTATCAGGCGAGATGCGTACATTATCAAAATTGTTACTTATGGTTGTCATGATTCGTGGTCGTCATCGTGGATTACCAAACGCTATAGATAGAGCCGTAAGTGTTTACTTTATAAGAAGGTAATATATTAATATTTCCAGGTGCTCTTACCATCTGACCTTCGGGAAACTGATCAACAAATGGCAGATCAGCAATCGCAAGCTGAAGCTTTACGCAGAACTCGCTCAATGGCTACCAGTTTCTCAGCTGCTCGTAATAACACCTTCTATCGTGAACTTGAAAATAACTACCGTGGTCCCCCATTCCCAATGCCACAAAGCAACGAAGAAGACGACAAATTGGCTACTATAAATGAACAAACTCAACAACCAACACCTAGTCTATCACCTGAATCTACAAATGTTGGTTTACCAGCAGATTTATCACCTAAACACGAAAACAAACCTGATATTCCAGCTTTAAGTGAAGAACCAGAGGATAGATCACATTCACCATCACAATCACAGGCTAACAAGGATGATTAGCTTGTCTCTTTTCATATATTTTCTCATTGTTAACTCGCATCAGATATAGGAGCTTTGTTTTAATTTTATTGTTATTATCTGTAATTTGCATTATATATATACTTTTTACAATATTAGTACATTTTTTAATCCATTATTGTCCTTGTTCTGCTTGCTGCTCTTTAGGTTTTTCTGTACCGTCAGTGGAGAACTTCTTTGATTTTGGTAATTCACTTGGTACCTGCTCCTGGTCACCTCCGCCACCATTACGTACCCAAACTTTATGCTTTGGTGTATCATCTGATAATGGTCTATCCAGGACTGACGGAGTTGGCTTAGGTTGATTTCCAAATGTGACGCTCTATAGGGTGTTAGAATGTTAATAAAATTGACAACATACTTACCTTATTTGCAAATCCACCTCTGGCATTACCACGCTGAGAGAATCCACCTCTAGGGGCACCACCACGTCCTCTAAAGCCACCTCTAGCTGGACTACCTCTTGTGCTGACACCACCACCTAATCTCTGTGCAGCCTTCTCTTCTGCTTCCTTTTGCATCTTTTCAAATTGTTCTTGCATGACTTTCGCAGTCTGCATAGTCATGAAGTGTTGTTGAAGTAATTGTCTCTCGAAGTTCGTCCTATCTTGGAAATTATAAGCCTCGTATTGCTTCTTCATTTGTGGGTTAGATTCAAGGAAATTTGTCGTCAACTCTTTTGATAATTTATAAGTTGCTGGGTCTAATCGTGGATGACGTGTTTGATTGTTGTTTTCTTGCGGTCTACGCTTGTTTTGTCTATAGTTATTACCCTGATTAGCTTGGTTGTTACCAAAGATGAGATCGTCCAATGATGCATCAGCTGCAGAACGCTTGGTAGATGTCGAAGGAGCTGCCATTGGTTGGGAAGTCTCCACTTGCTGTGGCACTTCTGTCTGATCCGGCTGTTGGGATTCTGCTTGTACTGGTTGCTCAACTGGTGCAGGTTTTTCCTCTTTTGGCTGTTCTATCTCATTGACGGGTTTTTCAGTTGATTGCTCCTTATTAATTTCGTTGAATATCTGCTGAGTTATTGTGGCATTATAGCGATCACCGATTAAGTCACACATTTCTGATGTTACTTGTTCTAATCAATCGTTAGAATGCTTTATTATTTTATATAGGCCTTCACTCACCCGCGTTCTTTTGATTTGTGATCATTACGACTACATTAGAGTTAGAATTAGCTCGTTATAATAAACTAAACCTACCAATGTATTCAGAAATCAATTGTAAATCTTCATCGCCTAATTGATGTTCGATAAGCACCTTCTCTACGAATTTCTGCAAATCAGACATGATTGATTGTAAGGAAGGACTATTGAAAGTGTAGGGAAGTATAATTATTAGTGGATGATTTTATCATTATTCAATTAATATTCTTTACAATTACAACCATTCTCAGTTCAATTGTTAGTTGGAATTCTGATATATTCCTCCCTGGCCGAATTTAGATGTACGTTACAGTGTAACCGTATGGGTATTCATATATTAATGTACTTAACTGATTTGTAACCAATTCACACTCATATTTGTGGTAACAGTATTACTTGCATTAGTTTATATTCCACTAAGCTATTACTTGTAAACAATCTTATACTACCTGTATTAGTTTATAAATGCTGCTGTATCTTGATATTCCCTATAAATCACCATCGCTATTGGATGATAACCGCTTGCAGTAATGAAAGTGTTATCGTCCAATTATTATCATGTATTGGTAATTTATAGCGCATGTCACAAGCAAATATTCTCTACCTAGGTGTCTTAACCTCTATGAGTGGAACTCAAACATAATTGAATAGCTCAGCGTGATGTGTATGTCGCTATCTATTAATTCTATAAGTAGCTATATAGTCATACACTAATTATGAAGCCTTAGAAACCACTGAAACCAAAATAAACACAAGTATTCCGTTCTTTCTCTTTCGGATGAACGAACAAAGGAGAACTGGCGGTTGAACCCACATATAAAGAGAATGCAAAGAAACGTAGCAAGTTCATAAACACATTTACGGTTATTGGTAATGTTAATTTTATTAATATTTCAAAGTATTCTATACATGTGTATATAAATAAATAAAGTAATGCAGCATCTACTTTGTCTTTTGCTTTTTATTAGAGGTATCAGCAATTGAAGTAAGATTTCGCAATTTTTCCAGATTCGCGGTAAAGAGTTCACCAGTTTTAACATTCTTCGTGTAACCTTCAGGGACATAATTACCTGCAGCGTCAGGTATCTTGAGATGCTCAGCGATCATAGCAGCGATGATGAACTTCGCATTCTTTTTACTACTACCGCAAACATCAGCCACTTTATCTCCATCAACGAAAAGTTGTGCATTCCAATTAGCAACACCTTCTAGATTTCGATCAGCTTCATGAAAAGCCCATTCCATTTTGTTCTTATCAAAAACTTTGTTTATAGCTGTAGCCCAATGTCCCTGTACTTCTGTGCTATTTCTCTCTTCAAATTCCTTCCGGACCGCAGGGAGATGAATGAGGACGAATGGAGCAAGCAAATCTAGTAGCCATTGTCTACTAACTCCAGCTTCCCTATCACGATATACAGCACCGATGTATGCTTCCATTACATCTGCTTTGCATTTCGGTGAACGATGCATATCTTGATTCTTGTAGCTTGTTGACATTCTCAGTTTGGCTGGTAGGCCGTACATATCAGCAAAGTACGCTAGAATGTAAGTGTTTACGAGTTTGTTTCTAAGATGTACCATCCCTGCTGGTCTGAGTTGAGGATACGTAACAAAGATTGCCTCTGTTGTATGTACTTCTAAGACAGCATCACCAAGGAATTCAAGCCTTTCGTTATCGAATGACGCGTATTCCTTTTCGAGAATGTTAGAAAACTACATCAACAGATAAGTGACTCACATCTGGATCTTGCATAGCGTTTAATGGAGGATTCAGTGATCTGTGAGTGAGAACTTCAAACAGAGATTCGTCGGAAAGTGATGGTAAACACGGTGGAAATATTTCTGGGAGCTCAGGACAGCCCTCAATGTTTAATTCTTCAGGTATAGGAAGCCGTTGACCATAATCCAGACCGTACTTTGACATGGATCTACCTTCTACATACTGGGCTGACGATTGAAGAGACTGTATAAACTCACGTTTTGCAGGTTCCGAGTAACTTGATTGCCAATTAAGATTCTTGAGCGGTAAATTAGCATCTACTTCTCTCTTTCTCTTGCCATCACGTTCCGAATCTTTAGCTTTCTTTTTGAGCATCTCCTCGTGCCTCCTTTTGAAGTCTTCTTCGCGCTCTTTAGCTAAATTCTCTTCGATGTTTTCGATCTTGACGTATTTTTTGTACACATCAGGCTTGTCTAGTGCTTCAGATTTATGTGCTTGAGTTTTCTTGGAATTCATATCGATATCATGCGCTCTGTATGATGATTCAGGCATAACTTCGATAGAATCATCTTGTTCTTCCTGCTTCACATCATATCTCTCGTCAGTTGATGATAATCTACCCTCTGATTTCTCTTTAAGCTGACTCGTAGATGATCCATTATTAGATGGTGTTTGCTGTAAGTCTTTAAAATCGATAGCAGAAGTAATTCGTAGAGCTATAACGCTAGAAAGCCATTCTTTGAGTTGATTGAAGCCTTTTTCTTTGTATATGGCGCCAACGAAACTGGAATTTGTGTGAAAAGTAAACACAGGTAGCAGAATACTCACGCTAATAACACATTACTCTTGTCTTCGGTGGATGTAAGTGGTTTCAGTTCTGGTATCTTGAGGTTCTCGGAGACAATAGCAAGCTCTGATACGGAAGTCACTTTATTTGCTACAAGAGTAAGATCAGCTTGGGGATAATTTGAGATTATACTATCAAACTAAACTTATCGTTAGATTACATCTTCAGCGATAAAGCGGACTCACAACAAAAGATTGTAATAGCGACTTCCCAAGACTCATCAGACCTTGATTTGATTGAAGGCATTGTATGACGATAATTGGCGATAAAGGTGGTAACTCTGGAGCCGTCATTGACGACGATGTCTGTTGGTTGTACGAGTCGAAGAAATAATAATAATATAATAACTTCTTTAAACATACTAAAACTAAATATTAAAGCTTATACATTTAACGGTTATTTCAAGGAATGCAATATGAACAAAAATTATTGTTCAAAAAATTGGCAAAAAAAGTCTAACCCCTGACGGGAATTGCACCCGCGACCCTCTGCTGTCCCAACCGGAGGCAGATACGCTAACTTCTACGCCACAAGGGTGAGTTTCCATTGAACTATTTCATTCAAGTGAATAAATATTCTTTAAATAGTTACATTCCTCTTTATTGGAAAATCCAAAAATATCATTTTTAAAAATTTCATACGATTCCGGAATGCCTTGAAATGTAAGAGAACTGCTTATCTAGTTTTATTGTTATGGATGGAACTGATAAATCTAGGGCCACGTTTGGATTAATCCTTACAAACACGGCCGAGCTATCCGCACGCTAGAACTGCTACAGAACAGAATGCTCAGAAAGGCTCTAGGCGCTGTCCGTACCACTCCTATACACATGCTCCACTTCGACACCGCGGTGCTGACACCAACCGAGAGGTTACGCATGAAAGCCGAGGCTTACATGGTAAGAACGCTCACGAGATCTGGCGATCATCCCGCGCGTAACATCGTAACAAGTATTCTGCGTAAACCAAGGAAGAAGTTCACTTCTCCCCTGAACGCAATGGTGCGCAATACACCAATGCTTGAGGGTCTAAAGGAGATGGAAACTATAGTAGCCCATCCTTTCGTACCCTGGGTACCTGCAACACTAAGCTTTTCACGAGCAGAGGATAAAGACCAAGCAAAAGCACAGCACACGGAATTATGTAGACAATACCACAAGTCATGGCACTTCTATACAGATGGGTCATTG